>NC_056741.1:1077932982-1078112982 GCF_019279795.1 Protopterus annectens
CTAATTCTTTGACATGCAAGCATACAAAACTAAACACATATAAAACAATCATGTCCTGGGTGCTGTGTATTTTACACTAGGTTTAGAAATACGACCTGATTGTGCAACATAAAAATCAGAATTGGATCTAGCAATAGGGACTGTTTTCAAGGAATGTTCAACTTTGGGGACATCTGGGAAATCATCAGAAATGGGACTAGGTACTGAAACATGTTCTTCAATATAAATATTGTCTGGGTTGCTCTGAGCTCTAGAGTCTGTATCACAGGTACAATGCTGTGATATTGATTCCAGCACCAGAAGAAGATGCCTGCAGTTTCTCCTGTATTTTATACCCTCAGATTCCATTTAGTAGGATCTCAGCTCTGCAATATACCTCTCACTTGACCAATTAGATCAAAGCCTTTCACTGTTTGCATCCTCACTGTCCCTCCTTCTTTCAATGGACAAAGAAATCTGCTTGCTTTACCATAGCTGGACGTCTGAAAGGAACACCTCTTGAAGAGTTGGGATTTGATTGCTCTGCTGTTTTTAGCATTAGGCACCAACAACTAGAACTGATAGGCAAGGTTGTTCTGGTTTGCCTAGATATAAGTCTCTAAGCAGGTGAGCCAAGTAGGTTGCCACAGGGTTTATTTCTGAGATTAAGTAAATTCAAAAGGATATTGGTATTGTCATGCTTTGACCTCTCTAGTAAATGCTTTGCATTCTGTATTGCATGTTCAGCCAGGCATTTTGACTGTATGTTTTCCGGACTGCTAGTAATATGTATAAAGTCCTACTCTTCTGCAAATGTCTGAAATAACTGACTGTTAAACTGGGTACTATTGTCAGAAATAACTTTGTGTGGACTACCATAGACTGAGCAATGACATTTCAACTTAATAATAACAGTACTGGATGTTAGGTTAGGTAGCAAATTGTTCTCAAACCAATTCGAATAGGAGTCTACCAACACTGAGTAATGCTGATTGTTCCACTCAAATATGTCAGAGGCTACTGTTGACCAAGATAGTTCAGGAATCTTCATAAAATGCAGAACACGGCTGTTCAGGAATCTTGCTTAGCTGAAGTGGTTCTTTTTGCAAATGCAGTTTAGTACTATTACATACTGAACAAGATGAAAGCACTTTATCAATATCTTTTGACAGAGAAGGTCAAAATGCTAGTCCTCTCGCCCTTCTGTTGGTTGCTTTGGAAATTGGGTGGTCGCAATGCAAAATCTGAATGTATACATGTTGAAAGGAAGTAGGAACAAAAACTTTATGACCTTTAAAAATTATGCCATCTTCCATCAACATCTCATCTCTATATGGAAAAAAAAGGTTGTACTTCTGGCGATGCACAAGATTGCTTTGATGGCCATCCAACATTGATGAAGTGGTTGAGCTTCTGCAAAATTGGATTAGTCTTTGTGTGATCTCTCAGCTCATCAAATCTTGTGGTAGAAGAATTACACACTTCAATGACATCAGAGTCAACATGCTCTGCATCAAGCTGCTCTGTGGTAATTCTAGATGATCTGGATAAGGTATCAGCCAGATAAAGAAGTTTGCCTTTTGTACAGACCATTTTGTAGTTATATTTTTGTACTCTGAGCATCATTCTTTGTAGTCTTGCTGGAGCTGTATGCATAGGATTCTTTAAAATAGTGACTAGAGGTTGATGATCATTTTCAATTTAGATAGCTGGAACTCTGAACATGCAAACACAATTGCCAAAAGTTCCTTCTCAATTTGAGCATACTGTATTTCAGTTTGGGTAAGAGTTCTAGATACATAGGCAACTGGTCTGCCATCTTGAAGAATAACTTCACCAAGACCAGACTTTGAAGCATCACAGGAAAGAACTACTGGTTTGTGGACATTATAGTATCTCAATGTAGGTGGATTGGCAATTTGCTGTTTGAGGTTATCAAATACTCTCTGATGCTTTTCCAACTATGACCAGGCAACATTTGTGCATGTCAGCTCTCTTAAAGGCATTGATAATTCACTAAAGGCAGGGATAAATTTGCCCAAATAGTTAACCATACCAAGGAAACACCGTAGGGTTTGGACATTGTCTGGAGCTGGCATCACCAGAATGGCTGCTTGTTTGGAAAGGTCTGGTCAAAAGCCAGTACTGGTAAATAAATGACCTACATAAGTAACTTCTGGTAGCCTAAATTTACATTTCAGGGGATTGAGCTTCAAGTTCACTTTACGCATTCTGTCTAGAACTTTCCTGAGGTTTCTGTTATGCCCTACTTCTCTATTACCTCCAACCAGTAAACCATCCACTATTAGAGCACATGGATAACCCAGAAAGAAATTGCTCCATTGCACACTGAAAGACTTCACTGGCAGAATTTATTCCAAGAGGCATTCTGAGGAATCTTTATCTACCAAATGATGTGCTGAATGTAGTCAGCTGAAGATTTGCTATCAAGCATTACTTGCTGAAATGAATTATTTGCATCCAAGACAGAAAAAACAGTGGCAGTTGGCATGAGGGCAGTAACCTCCTCAACTGTATGCATAGGATGCTGAGGTCTCTTTAATGCCCTGTTCAAGTCTCTTGGGCCAATGCATATTCTGATTTCATCTGAGATTTTCTTATAAGCAACTACTATGGAAGAAACCTGCTCATTTGGTTCTGTGAATGGAAAAATTACACCTTGCTGCACCACCTTGTCTAACTGGACCTTGACTTTGTCCTGCATAGCTATTGTAACTCTCCTAACTAGTTTGACCACTGGACTGACCTCTTGGTTTACTTTCATGGAGTATACAATTGGAGGTTTATCTAGCTTGTCATCGAAAACATCAGCATACTCAGAGAAAATAGCATCAATGAAGCTGGAACTAGGACATGTGCTTACATGATGGACTTTTTTTAGTAAAATAAAGCAGTTTCATTATCAAAACTATCTCAGAGATCTAATAATGACTGCACAGGTCTTCTGACTACATAGAATTGCAAGCTGTAACTATTCCTAACCAAATAGGATGAAAGCACTACTGAGCCTTCAGTTTGAATCTCTTCACCTCCATAAGCAACAAGCTTTGTGCAATTAGCCAAATTACGTTGTTCAACAGCTCTCACTCTAGCAAATGTTTCTGCTGACACAACATTACACTTTGAACTAGTGTTTACTTTGAGTTCCATGGGTTTACCATTGATCAGGACAGTACAAAACACTGTTATTTGCCAACAAATCCACAGCATTAACCTTTTTCACCAACCACTGATACATTATATACATAGAAAGGAGAGTTGCAGCTTTCTACATGATTAACTTGCTTTTTTTGAGTGACTTTTTTTAATAGTTGAATGAGTCTTGCTTGATTTGCAAAACTTTTGAAAGTGGTTCCCATTTTTATACTTGTGGCATTGCTGACCAAATGCTAAGCACCTCTCTCTTTTAGACTCATGATTAGCACCACAATTATGACAGTTAACAAGACTTGACTTGGGTATTGCTGACTCACCCTTATACTGCACTGAGCATGCCTGTTTTGCTGAGCTAGTCTTAGAATTTGCTGGAAAGTTATGGGTCCTCTCTGGAAAACCTGCAGGGGCTGCAGCTGCCATGTGCTTAGCCTGCTTCTGCTAGCCATGTGCTGCAATCTATCTATGCTTGCTCTGGAGGTTGCTAAAACCATGTTCTTATCACTTGCAAGCATACTTGTGTGTCTTTCTTTGAGCTCGTGAATTTGACAAATCTCTATAGCTTTGCTCAATGTTAAATCACTGTCACAAAGCAAAATATTTCTAACTGTAGCATTATTAACACCACACACAAGCCTGTCCTTTATTAACTCATCTCTCAAATCACCAAATCTGCAGATTTCAGCTTTATTTCTCAAGTCAGTGATATAAGCTGCAAAAGTTTCTAATGTCTTTTGGTCTCTTATATAAAATAGGTGCCATAATGTAACATTTGCCTGGGAGTTGCATATTTACCTAAATTTATATTTCAAGCACTCAGGGTCCTCTCTTGATTCAGCTGGTACAACAATATGTCAGTTTTCTCCCTCTTCTGCAAACACTATGTTGTATACACAAATGAACGCTCTCTTTCTATGGCTTCTGACCCCGCTAAGTTAAGCAAAATCTTTGTCAGAAAAAGCTGCTTGTATGAAAATATCATATTCCTGCTCATATTCTCTCCAATTCTCTGCAATATTATAATCAAACACAAGTGTACAAAATGCCTCTGCCACATCAATGCACAGTAGTGAAGGTGCTTGAAATCATGTACAAACATACACACACATATGTGCCAGAACTTTATGCTACAACTAGTAACTATGCCCAATAACACAATAGACTCTTTGAAATAACTGCACTTTGCTAAATAGGTCTCCTTAGCACAAGAACACTTTAAATACACTGCACTTTGTGAAACCATCCTTTATCAGTGCAAGAAATACTTTGAAATAATTGTGCTTTATTTATTTAATTTGTTTATTTATTGACTGGGAAATTCCACTGGGCTTGAGACCCATTTGCAGTGGCGGCCCGGGGAGAAAAGCTCCAAGTTACATGAAAATCATTACATGAATTTGTAAGGAAACCATCACTTATAAAGCAGTGAAATAATACAGGAAAATTAAACAGCACATATGTTGTAAAAATGCGCAATACAGTAACAATGGAACATTAGCATGTAGGAAAATTTTACGGTTAGAAATATTTAACAATACAGCTCAATTTTGGGGGGTAGGGAAAGGGAAAGGTAAGTGTAGTGGGAAGGTAGAATTAG
This sequence comes from Protopterus annectens, assembly GCF_019279795.1. Lineage (NCBI taxonomy): Eukaryota > Metazoa > Chordata > Ceratodontiformes > Protopteridae > Protopterus > Protopterus annectens. Next base: position 1,077,937,733 of record NC_056741.1, read on the forward strand.
AGAGTTAAACTTAAAGGTAGGATAGGTATAGTTAAAATGTTATAACTAGGTGGTGGGGATATGTAGATTATAGGTGGCATGTATATAATGGCAGTATTAAAAGTAGAAAGTGACAGAGAAAAGAAAATGTGTTAAGATAGTTGTATAGATGTGTGGACTAGGATACTAAAGATTAGGGATAACTCATATGGTATGACATATGCATAAGTATATTTGCTATGTGAAACAGTTTTGCTAGATTAAAGAGGCTGTGGATGTGTTGGATGTGCAGCTGAGGTTATCAGTGAGATGTTTTAGTTTTCTTTTAAAGGAGATTGTGTTTTCTAATTATGTAACTGATGATGGGAGGGCATTCCACAGCTTAGTTATGGAATGGGAATAGAGGCAGCTACCTGCTTTTTTACTAGGTTTTGATACTTTAAGCAGGTGTTTGTTGTTAGAATGTAGATTTTTGGATGGAACGTAAGGTTCAATTATATTTTTCAAGGAAGGGCAACAGTCGGGTTTATAAATGAGTTTCTGGGCAAAGATAAGTTGTGTGTAATATAGGTTATGTACAAATTCTAGCCAATTTAATTCTCTAGTGGTCTGGCAATTGTGGGTGCGATTTGGTTGGGCTGATGCGAATTTTGCAATCTTATAATAACAGGACTACAGTTTGTGTTGCAAAGAGTTGTGGAGATTGGTGAAGATAGAAGACCCATATAGTAAGGTTGGAAGGAAAAGACTTTTTGAAAGTTTTATCAGGATGGATTTGTCTAAGTATTGTTTGTTTCTGTAAAGTTTGACTAATTTGAAGTGTCTTTTTAATTGCATTATTAATATGCAAGTCAAAGCTAAGTTTGCTGTCAATAGTAATTCCTAGCAGTTTGGCCTGATTTACTAACTGTGTTTGGGTTTTGTTTATGGAGAATATAGTAAAATCTGTGGGAACAGGTTCCGGTGCTAAGATGAGTAGTTTAGATTTGCTGCGGTGGTGGTGCTGTGGTAGTGCTGTCGCCTGACATTAAGACGTTGTCCCGTTCGATTCTCAGCTAGAGCGTCTTCTGTCTGGAGACATGCATGAATGGGTGCACCTTCGTTGAAGGTTGTGTGTCAGGGCTGGCAACTCGGCACGTAAAAATCTACTGCCAATCATTAGCGGACCGGAGTTCCACTGTGGCGAACCCTAACCAGGAAAAGTCGAAAGACAACTACCACATGAGTAGTTTAGATTTATTAGGGTTAAGTAATAGCTGTGATTGGTTTAGCCAGAGTTCTATGGATGTAAAGGCCTTTTGTGTTAACCTTTGGAGGTCAGAGAAGTCATTGGAGGTACAGATTATAGTTGAATTGTCTGCATATTGTATGGTAGTACAGTTGGAGGAACTTTTGTACGTCATTTATAAAAATGTTGAATAGTAGGGGTCCTAACATTGACCCCTGTGGCACTCCTATGTTATTTGGGAGAAAGCTAGAGAGGTAATTCTGGCATTTTACATATTGCTGTCTGTTTTCCAAATAACTAGTGAACCAGGTTAGGGTGGAATCAGAGCATTCTAGTGATTGCAGTTGCTATAGTTGAATAAGTTTAATGTGGGAGACTGTGTTGAATGCTTTTGAGAGATCCAGTAACAGGAGTGATGTAAGCAGGTTACTATCTAGGGCATTATAGATGAAATTTGTGAAGGAGACTAGGGCAGTAATGATACTGTGGGATGGTCAAAAACCATGTTGTGAAGGGGATTGTAGGTTGTTGCTGGTTAGATATTCAACCAGTTGTTTGTGGATGCATTTTTCAATTATTTTAGATAGAGGGAACAGTATGGAAGTGGGTCTAAAATTAGATAGGTCATGAGGGTTTCCATATTTGTGAAGTGGGGTAATTATTGATTTTTTTCCAGTGCTGGGGGACTGTGTGTTCTGCAAGTGATCAGTTTATAAGGATACTTAATGGGAAACCTATTGCCTTAGCACTAATTTGAAGGTATTCTGGGGGGGATTATCAGTGGATAAGGAGCCTGGTTTCAATTTGCCAAGTAATGTTTGAATTTGAAAGGTTGCTACAGGTTGGAAGACCAATGATCTGTACAAACATTCTCTTAGTTGTAAAGATTTTAACAAATTCACTTTTGGTATCATTGAGCAGATTACAACAAATCCCAGGGGTGGGGATTGGAAGAATTTCATAAACAAGAGGGAGATGCAGTGGCAATTGAGCCTGGCTGCCACTTTTCCACCTGGCTTAAACAATTTTATTTCTATAGCTACTGTACTAAAAGAAAAGCTAATAGGCTATAATGGGGTAGTATATTTACACAACATATGTATTCCCTAAACTAGAATAGTAATATGGCATTATAAACCTTGGATAAACAATATTTTTTTTTCATCTTTGAAAGAATCATGTATTTGTAAATTATTTTTAAATTTTTGTAATAGTGGTAGAATATATTTTCCTGGCAGGTTGCGTAGTTTGATCCATAGTACCATCATGTGACAATCAAAAAAACTTTTAGTATTGGTGGATTTCCAACCAATTATAACAGGTTTTAGTATATTTAAAAAGTCTGATGAGACTATGTAATGTATTCTGATGAAGTCCTCAGTTTGTCAGGGATGAAAGCACTCAATAACTGATTTATTAAACTGTGGATTTTAAACCAAAAAAATCCTCTGTTGGGTGCATTTTTATTTTATTTGTGTGGTCAGTATTTCTGTTTTGTGGATTGCACCCTTACTGCACCTTTTACAATAGTTCCATGCGATTTGGCTACTTATGCCTTCATTAGCATATTCTGCCAGTTACTCTTACTTTTTGGCTCTGTACTAAGTACAGAACTGTTTAATGAATGCCAAATAGCACACTATCATGTGCACTTTTTGCTCATGATATAATAGTACTAAGTGTAGTCCTTCATGAATTCGGCCCACTGTATCACAAAGATTCCTATATTGACAACTGGCAGTACATAACTATACAAAGTGTAAATAACTATTATATTACTTCTTTTGAACAAAACATTCTTCCTACATTCTCCTTATTTTAAGTACAGATGTACAGGTGCATAGTCCACTTTGAAAGGTCAGAAAACAACCTCTTGGAAATTACTTCCATGATCACTACAGAGCAAAACACATTTCTGACCTTCATTGCAAAAGGATAAAAAGATCATAGCTTTTTTTGGTGGGGGGGTCCCTTGTACCTCATTGTAGGAACAAACCCCTTTCAAATTAATTGCATACTCATTAGCAGTAGCTGCATTCAGTTACATGCTCAGCTTACATCCTTCATTGTATACAGGAAATGCAATGGTTGCACCATTTTCCTTTTGGTAATTTCACAAGATTGTATGCCTGCAGATTAGTTGGGATTGACACAGACAGCCATTTAGCCATAGACTCTTAGACTCTTTTTCAGAGGAGGTGAAGTACTTTTTTCGAATGTGAACTATTTGCATGGTTTGTTTGTGCGACCTCAATAAAAGATGGCACAAATGCAATTATTTCCACACCATATGTATCTTTGGGTCTATAGTATAACATTGAAGTCTTACAACTTTGAATGTTATAATATCGTACCCAGTAGAGTGAAACACCAGAAAAGCGAACAGTCAGAAAAGCAAATTTTTCCCAGGGAAAAATTTACTGTTCCGACAAACATACACACAACACAAGCACAACAAAATAAATAATCCACACACACACACTTCACAAAACCCTACACTAAACCATACATACACCACTAGCTATCCACTTACCTTAACCCAACCCTAACCCTAAAGTCCATCACTATCGCACACTCACATTACCCGCTCCCTAACCCTAACTCACCTACCCCACCCTAACTCTCAAGTCCACACAATCGCACACTTACCTGACCCATGCCCTAACCCTAACTCTCCTAACCTGAGCCCAATCTCACACTCACCTTCGTTTGCACACTTACCTTAGCCCGGTCCATAACCTTCGCTCCACAGTCAAGGAAATAGCGAAGCTGCAGAGATGGCCCACAGAATACTTTCCCTAGGAAAGTATTCGGTGTTCTGCAGCTTCGTTATTTCCAGCGTTTGCTCTACTGGGTTTGATATTACAACATTCAAAGTTGTAAGACTTTGATGTTATAATATAGACCCATATCTTCACCTGTTTATATCTATAAATTCATGCACTTTCTACTACTGAAGTTTGAATAATGATGGAAAGAGGTGGTTCTTCCCTCATGGATAGTCCCAGTAGCTAAGCCAGTGTTTAAGTAAGAACAAAAAGGTTGTTTCTGTTGTATTATTAGGGTTAAGTAAGAACTGAACAAAGTTTACAAATTTACACATGACTGTTAATAAACACTGAATTGCCCCTGGAAGCCCTTAATATGAGGCATGTCCAACCAGTTTCAGTCTCATCCTAGGAAATTATTATAACTCTTGTATGGAATCGTATCATTTGTCTAAGGGAAACAGGTTGGAATTTACAATATTATAGATACCTGAACTTATTTGATGGTATGTAAGGCACATAATCCACCTCTTTTAGCGTTTCATAATTTATTTTCCTTCATCAACAGACCTTGATAGGTTAATCGTATAAGTTTATAAGTTCAAAGGCTTATAGATAAGTACACGGATAGCTTTCCTTGGAGCCCATTTTAAGCCTAGTCCATTTCCCTTTTGGTGCTTGGATTAACCTACACCATCTGGTGTTAAACTGCTCTTATCCAGCCCATAATCAATAAATATACATTTCACCTGGTGAGAATAACTGGGATCATACCACAGATAATTTAAGGGGACATACCTGTGCATGGAGTTGCCTCTGCTCATTAGTAGAACAGAGGGCACTCTTCAGGTACATTTCCTGTTTCCCATCAACAGACAAAGTTGTGCTTAAATAAAAACAGAGATGAGCTTTGTTTTCCATAGATGAGGAGTCTGTTCCAGAAAAGTGGTATAGTCTGTGAGATATACCTGTCCCTCCAAACCATTCTGTTGATGTTCTGAATCCAAATGAAGCAGTTGCCACCAATATGAGAAAGTATTTATTCGTCTCTGGTATAAGAATAACAGATAAAACAGCAAATAAAATCCAAATCAATATAAGCGCTTTCGGGTTATTACACTTCGTCAGACAATGCATTACTAGTAAAGACAACTATTTAAAATCCTTGACAGCCAATCACTGTTCAGTACTGAACCCACCTTTTCTTAAGGGTGGGCTTAATAGGAATTACCTCATTGAGGCCAGGAAACCTGTGGGCTGTCAGTTCTATAATCCACCTAGTTTCCTCAATTTCAGTTTTATTCACTGGGCCTGCTGGGCCATGAGGGTAGGGATGTTAATAGACATATAGTGGAAAAGAAAGGTACTAGACCTTGTGGTTCCTGTAAGGCGTGCTGCTATATAAATCCACATACTGACTTTATTCACCCTAGTACAGGGAGAAACTATCATTTTGAAGTAAATGTCAACTGTAGATCTATGAACGTTATCTATTTAGCCACATGCCAATCTTGTAACTGTTATTATATAGGAAAAACAAATTGTATGCTAAAGGCAAGGATATTGAATCACTTGTCAGCCATAAGGCTGAAACATGAACATAATGCTCTTTTTAGGCATGTTTCAGTATTTGTAGGATATTGTTTTAAGTTCATGGTTATTAGGACTATAATGAAAGGGAACAGAGGGAGCAATATAGTGAATAAAACTGAAATTGAGGAAACTAGGTGGATAAACTAGAAAGGTAATAACCCGAAAGCGCTTACATTGATTTGGATTTTTATTTGCTGTTCAATTGCTGTTTTATCTGTTATTCTTATACCAGAGATGAATAAATACTTTCTCATATTGGTGGCAACTGCTTCATTTGGATTCTTGACACTGTTTGCTTAAGTGGTTGCCTTTGGTGAAGTTTTCCTGTTTTATGGACATTACATTCTGTTGATGTTGCAGAAGAGGTTTCGATCCTTAGACTGTGCATTTCTGATGGCATTTGACTTGCTGATGTGCACTAAATTTATCAGTATTGGGTCACAAGATGCCCTTGTATACTTTATATTTTTTGGCATGACTCCACTGAACCTTAATAGTACTGCCTAAAGGAGCCTTTATATAGTGGCTGCAGTCCTTCCCAGGAGAACTCTTATTTGTAGAAATGTTTCTTTATGGTTATACATGATTTTATGTTATGGTGTGTAGATTACTTCTACTAGTGCTATCCGTACTACAATCTTGAATGAAATAATGCAACTTTCCTACAGTGCCAAACTGTTTCTTCTTTCTTAGCTGGTCAAAATCAACTTTGTTACTATACAATCTCTTGATTCTTGAGTTTTTCACTCTATCATAGGGAGCAAATCCAGTTACGACACAAAGGAACTACATTTCTGCTGCCTGTGTCCTTCACCTCATTCATTCATTATTCAAAGCTTGCAAGTGCAGATGGGAGTATAAACTATACCAACATCTTCATCTTATGACTCAGCTCTGCCTTCCCCATCACAGTAGAACTTGAACCATAGCCCCACATCCTCCTAGGAAAACAAGGCTTGTTCATGATCTGGCTGGCATTCCTAACTTTTTTTGTAGGGGGGAGGGTTGAGAAAAAAGCAAACAAACAAAGAAAAATTAAATAAAAAAGCTTCTTTCTAATTTTAAATCTACTTTAGCAAGCAGCTTGCTACAAGTTATACTGCAAACAAAATTCTGAAGCAGCAGAAAAGCAGTGCTAATTTCCATACTAGCATTCATATATACAGAAATGAATACCAGTACTGCACTAAGGATCGATCAGCATTTCCCAGTCTTGTCCCTAGAACCTTACACCCTGGGCATCCACCCCCTTTGTCCCAGTATAGCTATGCTTCTGATTATAACTGCAGTACAGTTGTTACTACATACATCCAATGGTCAGTCTACTGATCCTCTCTAACCTCACTCCTGAACAAGACTTCATTATGCTTAAACTCCACCACGTCACATACATGTCCCTACTTATATGGAGAGAGAACATTTTAATTTTTCTCTACAAAGAACCATGGACTGTAATTCCAGTCTCATTCACTAGATTCTCATCAGTGAATCACTCTAGAATAGTGTTTCTCAAATGGTGTGGTGAACCTCACTAAGGAAGTCTGGGTCTGTTTTACAGAAGGCTAAAGAATTTAAAACGTGTAATTAAAAATGAAATATTTTGTTTTGTTTTTATGTGGAATGTGACTAAATGTAAGAAAAAAGTTAGTTATTGTATTGTGTCTGTGTATGGTTGAGTAATAAAGTAAGAAACTATTAATCTAACACTGGATTATTTCAGGTTGTTGAGTCTTGTGGATGGTCTGTACCTGTACAATGTGGCAATTGTTATTTAGTATAGGAAGACCCAAAGCACTCATCTTTTTTAGGTCATTTTTGTCACTGTGCCTTCTGACCATCAAGTCATTCCCCAATCAAACTCAGCTTATTCATTTATTCCTTTGTACCAGGGACTATACTTGAGTGTGATTGGGGAAGCTTTAGGGAAGGCTATTAGTGCCCTCACTGGCATTGCAATAATTGAGCACATTGTCTGTAGTCTTATCCCTTAACCCTGCATCACTACAGGGACCAAACATGTTTTATCCCTTGAGCTTGCACACTCTTGTACACTTAGTATTAAAGTTTGCGACCGAGTGCAGACTTATTGATCCAAAAGCCCAAATCCAAGGATGTTCTATGCATCAGCACTCATCTTGTGAGTGATTTTGACACTATTCTTCCCTGCTTCCCCCAAGGATGGATATGCCCAGCATCCCTTGCTAGTGCCATCAAGAGGTTAAGCTGCTAATCAAGCTCAGGCCACCTAGACCACAGTCAGGATTTATCATTTTATGCCACAAGTTCTGTTTTGGCCCAAAAGTAAATTTTGATCTGAAGGAGAGGATTAGTGACTTTTTTGTGGTACGAGTGAAATACACTTTGATAAAGTCTAAGAAGCTATGCTGTAGTGCTACTGAAGACAGCACATACTTAAGGCTAAGAAGATACCATCATCCATAAGCAACAAAGATTCAGCTTTCATTTCTGTGACTAGATACTTCACAAACATTTTCTATGCCTCGATATCCCAGCCATTAAAATCACAAACAGGAGAAGAGGCAGAATGCACATTAGCTGGTACCCTGTTCCTGCACTGGATATGTTTGACAAAGCCTTGAGCATGCAGACAATTTTCACTCCTTAGATATAGGGACTGAGAGGCAAACATTAGTGTCCCAGGGACCATGTACTCACTGAGCACAATATATTTCAGTTATTTTTTTACTCCTTAAACTTTTAAAGAATTCAGCAATAAATGGGATAGTTATTTCTAATAGTCAAAGGACTGCTCTGCTATTGTGCTTACAGTAAACTGAGTGCTTTTGGATTATGTGTCAAGACATTTGTTAATTTGTGTCTTATATCCGGGCAGAGTGTGAAGTGTAATTTCAACTCTATTTCTCCTAAGTGCTTCCTAAGGATATACTTTACAGTTCAAGCAGATATTTATTGAACTTTATAATAGCATTCACAGAGAATTATTTTATGTTACTTGGAATCACTGTAGTTACTTCATCATCTGTTTACTGTAGATGGCAATGGTCTGTCCAGACTTTACTGCTCATGGAATTACATTTATTGGAAAAGCACTCCCATTAAAAGTGATTAAAGAATGTCATGAAAAATAGACAAAATACAGTCTCAAGTGTAGAAGCACAAATACAGCCAGTTACAGTTGAGAGTTTAAGCATTTTACATCCTTCTCTGGTGTGATGTAATTAAGCAATAACCCACGCCTGGGTGTGGGTAATGCTGGATTTATCCATGGTTGGTGTGGTTTGGTCATGAGGACGAAGCCCGAGTGGCCAAACAAAGACAACCGTGGGTAAATCCAGCATTACCCACACTCAGAAGTGGGTTATTGTTATTATACAATGACATTATTTAAGAAAAAAAAATACTTACATTTCTTAAATAATGGCATTGTATAATGACTCCTTGCTACCCTTCCGCAGATGTCCAGTATTCTGCTGCAGTTCTGATGTACTGCGCATGCATATGGTTACGCAGTACATCAGAGCTGTGTGTGGAAGCAGCGGAGAAAGGAAGATCCCTGTTGCTTTTTAAAAGGTGTCTCGCTATGTTAAGAGTTTAACATACTCGTTTAACATAGCGAGATAACAGCAATGGAGCTCTTCTGTTCTCAGTTACTGTCCAACACACACACAAAAAAAAGACTTATACTAATGGAAAAAGTCCACGCGACCGGACCTTTTTCCATTACTATAAGTCTGATTTACAATGAGCACGCTGACCAATCAGCGTGCACGTTTTGGAATATTAATGGGGGGGGGTCATTGTATAATTTGTTTTCACTACCTGCAAGGTTAAAGTTCACCTTCTGATTAGCATACCAAAAGCAGTGTGTGCCCTTAATTCACTTCTTGTGGAGTTTCTCTTATTAGAAAATGATTTTCTACTGTATGTGAGCAGAAAATGCCATTAATGATCATATAGTTACAGCCAGATGCCAGTGAGAGATTAAGCCCTTCACAACCTTCAACAGGATGGTGCACTTTCATTTCCTTATCCAGAATGTAAAACCACCAACCTCTTTTTTTTTTCATGATGTGAAGTATTCTTTAGCAATTCTGACTTTTTAACAGTCCTATGGCAGTTTGTGCCATGGACTAAATCTCTTTGCTGCTAATGACCTGTTTCCTGTTACTGGTGTACAGGCTTGGATTCCTTCTAACTTAATTTGCCTATTCTGTGACTCTGATCAAGCCACAAAACAAGGTAGTGCTTCTAGGTCACCCCTACAGATGTGTCCAATGAGCTTACCTGGTCAAAAAAAATTGACAAAACAAAAACAAATTTTAAATTAGGCACTGTTCTCTTTATTATTTTTACTGCTGAAGTACTGCTCAAACTGTAATCAAAGAACACATTTATGCAGTTGCAAATCTGCTTTGATGAACACATGGCATTACCCTGGTCATGTCTTGCAGAAAGGTGGCATGTAGACTACTGGGCTTCTTTTGTCATTCTTCTCATAGGAACTAGGGTGCTTAGTATATGGCTCAAATGTGTCACAATATCAATGGTTTTCTGGCATGACATGGTTTGTTTGTTTTTTCTTTTTGTAGGGAGTGTCAAGCCTCTAGCATTTGCTCAGACTGACAAACAATATCAATTTTGTTCTTCCAAGCTGGCCAGATTATCAGAGATCCCTTGAATAAGCACATTTTATATATTACGTCATGCAGAATTCAGTTTAATATTAGAATATTTTTTCCAAGATGGGTTACTGTGCCTCCTGAGGAATTTTCAGACTATTTTTCCAAATCAAATAGACTTGCTCACCATTCACCTACAATCACAGTCTCAATGAAAATAATTAATAACAGGCCTTATCTTTTTAGCAGACCATGACCAATCAGAAATAATTTCCTAACTCACTGTTGATATGTACTGAATGGATCAGTTAAATTTTTTCAAACAATACTTTTTAGTCATATCTTACCTAATGTTTCTTTTTATTTGTTGTTGATAACCCACAAGCATTAAAGGGGTTTATCAGTCCAATAGCATTTTACTTTGCTGCTCAGGATATAACAAAAGCTCTTGTTCATAACATCTGTTCTGCTTCTAACAAAGACCTGTAATTTAAACTGCTTTCTACATTCATGTCAAAATAGAATGTCTGCTCTCCCTTCAGGGATAGACAACATGAAAACTTCACTTTGACATGTTACACTACTTGTTGTAACATTTTGTAAACACTTAGGGAATTCCAAATTTTGGATAGTGTGCTTTCTGTTGTATTTAGTTTTGGTATTTAGAAATTTTTACTGTTCCAGAATCATCTGCCTTGGAAACTTCAGAGGAGATAAAATAACCTTATCAATAGGTGTGGAGAAGTAAGCCAGGAAGAAGAGAGGATGAGTCCTTGGTTTTAAAAATCTTTGGATTTTCTTTCCTTCCATTGGTTTCTTTTACTTGTCTGACTACTTCTTGAGACATTTATGTTTATTTCCTAATAGCTTGTGTTCAGAATGAGTCGGTCTTGACACTGGCTTGTTTTTTTTTTTTTTTTGTTTTGATGTTTTATGTCATGGCATTTACCGTATCTGCATGCCTTCCTCTTTGTATCATCTGTCATAGAGTATTCTAGAACCAAATATTTGGTAAGTGTTTCCCTGGCTAGCATGAAACTAAAGTGATGGACAGGAGTACTATGGAAGCTGTAGGACAGGAAGTATTTGACAGGCTGCAATAGGGTAATAAATAAGCCTTGACTGCAAAGGCTCAGTTATTGTTTCTTGGAAGATGTGGGTATGAGGATTTTGTTCCCCTCAATTTTAAATCTACCCCATTTCCTAAAAAATGCAGTATAGTCTGATGTTTCTTTTCATCTTTTAAGGATTCCTATGTAGAAAGGCAAATTCTGAAAATGTACATCTTGGAAAGTATTACTCTCTGTGTTACATTTTCATCATCTTCATAAAATGCATCCTTTAAATGATGCAAAAATTCTTATGGGCTGCAATGAGTACCACAGTTCATTATACAGTGTGCTCATCTTTTTTTAAAGACAACACAAGCTATTGCAGTGGTTTCTAGATTATCTTTTCAAAAATATAGTTTTGAGTTATTCAAACTCTTCTGAGAAACTCTTGATGAGACAGTTGTCAATTGTTTCATCTTTTTTGGGTCAACTGAATATGAAGGTCTGTTCTTATTTTGTAATTAGGACAAAACAGAAACAACATTTTAGGCTGTGCATATGTTGCACAATATTATCACTCTTTCTTACAAATGAATGTGATGCCCAACTAATGCAAAATCTGCCTAAAAGATCTAGTTTTAAAGTACTCTTGCTTTATTATAGCCATCCTTTTGCAAACTGTAGGCTGAAGCGCAAGTGTTAAAATCAGAAATGCATTTGTGATGAATCCATTACCTAGCTGGATGTTATTCTTGTGACGGCTCTGCGGAAGTCTAGGACTGCTCATTAATAGTGTCTTTGAAATCCTGATTTAACACACTGTGATGGATGACATTTGCATATTCTTTTTACAGTCACAATGTTCTCCATTTTTAGAATTTAATACTGCTGTCTCAGACACAAACCTTTTTTTTTCCAATATGTAATTTCTATTTCTCAACACCTCTAACTCCATTAGGCCATTTTGGGGAGGAGGTTTTCTTCTTACAAGGAATTTTAATTTTTCAGTTAAAATGCACCAAATCGTTTAGTCTGTGAATCCTGTTCTGATACCAAATTATAGAGGACTAGACCAATGAGATGCTTGGTGTGTTAATCATAGGGTTGCTGTCAATGCCAAGTAATGCTGCATTATTTCTTTTGGTAAACTGAGCATTAAATAGTTTTACCATATAGGAAATGTTCCACTTAAGTGTGAAACGATCATCACACTAAATGGAGTGACAGATACCTAACCCAAAGTATTTGCTGTTTGTAGAATAGGCTATCCTTACATATTAAGTACTTTCCTAACAATATTGAAAGACATTGAGTAGGACTACATGATGTGTTGCAGATTTTCACCTTGGTTACTTAATGGAGAACATTATTAGTCTCTCATCAATGAGGATGTGGCTGAGCTTGTCTGTGGTCTTCTTGGCCATAAACCTAGGAAGAAACAACAAAACTATAAATAAAAACTATTGAAGGAAAAAAAACATAGTTTAGAACATAAAAGCAGTGAATTAAGGGGTATTGCAGACTGAGGGATACAGGTACTTATGTATAAGTTTGCTGAAATAAAGGGTAGGTATAGGTAAATGGAAAGAAAGATGAGCTTTCTGCACTTATTAGTAATGCAAGTTATAACACATTTCCAACCAATAACGGAAATAAGCATGCTAGATTTACAGAGGACACTAACAGAAAAAAATTAAGCTGCATGGTTGAATACTTTAACATTAATTCTCACAGCTTATGTCAGTGAGCCAGTGAACATTATAAAACAACAACTAGTTTAATGGACAAAACATAAAAACTTCTAGTGCTGCCTTCCTTGCCAGTTATTGTAATATATGCTACACATTCTCAGAACACTTAGGCTACTGCAGTCTGGGCAGTGTAATGAAACGTCTTCCTGTTGCACACAGTCTGTCTCTACAGCGTGTGCACCTTCCATTGTTATAATATCATTAGTGATTGAAGGTGCTCTAGTACTCCTAATGGAAACATCTTCATGAGTGGTTTTCATGGACTGTTCCTCAAACAAGTTTAGTAAAAGAATTCTGTTTTATCTAGATACCTGAAAAAATAATGGTCGCATTTCCTGAATATATGGCACATTTGCCTGGATGCAGGACTCATTAGGTAGACAATCTACTGATGATTTATTAGTAGAGTTGGCAGAAGCCATGGCTGGGGAGTCAGGTATATCAGAGGTATAACTAGGATGGGTCAAAGAATTGACTAACCAGGGCGCAATCTATTATGAAAAAAATCAGCAGCTGCCGATGGTGCAGGAGTACAGAGTCAGTACTGTGCCATTAATTTGGGAGAAAAGTGTGGCTTTAGAATTGAATGCTAATACTATATTTCCAGCCACAGTTGTAGCAACTTACATGTAGTATGTGTGACTTAACCATAGCAACCCACTTGTTACATCTGTAGTAAGCAGCTTGATACAGTTTCAGAGTAGAAGACTTTTTCTGGTCCTCAACTTTGAGATTGGAGTCAAAGGGGCTGCTAGTTTTGTGGAACTGCACAGGGCACCAGCTGGCCTACTTACATTTCTATGCTGCATATTTCTCAACCTCTGATGATCCCTTTTATTTATATTGTGTGTGTGTGTGTGTGTGTGTGTGTGTGTGTGTGTGTGTGTGTGTGTGTGTGTGTGTGTGTGTGTGTGAGTATATGCATATATGTATTTGGTGAGTGAGGTGAGTAAACAGGAACTTCATATTTTCTGCTGCTGTTTGTCCTGGCTGGGAGCTTTAGACACTGCCATGATAATTAACTTTTCACAGAAAAAAGAAGTAGAGAGGTTTAGTAGCAGAGCTGGACATGTCAGGGGGAAAGTCTTCATATATCTGAACTTGACAATCAGCCAGGAGGAAAGATTGTCCTCCTCTTATTAGTCTACTATGTACTGCTAGTCATTATAGCTAAAGAGATGAAAGATTTTTTTTTTGCCTTGGTTTTGACCTTGGCCTGGAAGTAGCATTAGCACTTTGAATATTTCATGGTAATGGCAGGTGGTAGAAACTTTGCCCTTACTGGTAAGTAGGTCTCTAAATACTTTATATCTGTTCCTTCAGTTTCTTCCTTTACACCACTAAAAACAGACTATTTTACCATTGTTTTCAGCAAAAGAATGTTTATTATTTTCACATGGTGGTCCACTGCTGTCTGCATTACTTGTACCGCTATTGCCTCTATTGAAACAGCTGATTCAAAAAAGGTAGTTTTTTTAGCTGCTTATTTATTAATTTTAGCCATACTAGAGACTGAAATATTCTTGATGCCAGAAGTGGAAGCCTAAGCTATATGTGCTGAGTTACCTAATTTATTATCTGCCAATGTATCATGTGGAGGCCTGCTTCCTAGGTTGTAGCCGAACAATGAGACATAGGTCTCCTCTGGATTCTAATATGTCTGGGCACAATCAATGATCAGTGCCAGCATTCCAAATGAGGATGATAGTGGCAGTCTTTGGTTAGTGTTTTTTTTTTTAATTTTTAATGCATGTTAATTCAGTTTGATCATCTAGTGTTGCACACAACCATAGACACCAATACATTCTGCTCCATGTGCTCTACATGCACCAACATTTGCACAGCTGATAGAATCTTCTTCCTAAAATATTGCTTTGTGCATGGCAGCCTCTCATTTATAGCATCTTGCCAGTCACCTTGTAGAAGGTTTTGCTGGATAGGCTTACATTTATAATTCATTTGCCAGCCAAGTTCCCTTTTTGTCTGATTATACAAGAGACAAGAGATAGAAGGAAACTAATCTGGAAGCACTTCATGTTGCAAACTAAAATGCTTCCTCCTTGTTTCAATATGCAAATTAATTTTGATTTATTAGCATCGATTCCCTCTGCAGATATACCATAAAATTTATCTGAAACATGGTATCAATACAGAGGTTGGCATAATGCTTAAGGTGTTTACTTTACAGACACAAGGTGCAGCATTTGATTCTCACATGGGATAATTGACTAGGCTTAAAATGGCCCACAAGGGCAGTTAACCTAGTACTAATCTATGAACCTATGACCCTATTAGTCTCTGGATTAAATAACCAGAGCAACATGTTACAGAAGATTGACACAAGGATTTGTTAGTGAAGTATTCCAATTGACTTGACTATGGAACAATTACTTCCTCACATAAGTCTGTTGGTATAGTGAGTGGGAGTAATTCAATAAACTCTACACTGAGTGATTCTCCATGTAGGAATAGTGTAGTGGCCCAAACATGGAATATGGCTGCAGAACGATCCAGGAAACAGGGCTGGGGTTATGTATGAGTGTGTGGACACCGTGTGGACATGGAGGTGCCTGCAAAATGCAAATCACCTCATCTGCTGGTGAAAACCATTACAATGAGGTGATTGTCTGATTCAGCAAGCAGAAAGGCAACCATGTAGGTGCCGTGTCAGCATAAAAAATGTACATGGTTACAAACCATGTACCGGAGTATAAAATTTAAACAGGGGCTGTGACAGCCCCAAAAAGGTTGTATATTGCACAGTAGGCATGCAAATGGCCAAAACTATGGGCATTGAGTTAAAAAAAAATGCAATATATGAAAAATTAAACTTTTTTTAATACATATGCCACGTTTAAGTGGTGAGCAGTGATGCACAAACATGCTATTTTGAAAAAATCAAAAGTATAAAATATGAAATTGAAAGCTATGCAAAGGTATTGCATTATAGTGGGCCAGCATGCAGTCATACAATGACAGGTTATAGTGGTAACTAAGGAGATGTAGTACAGTATCCAGCATATACACAATTAGGTGTATGTAAATGAGCCAGGGTTATTGAATAGCAAAAAGGGCTACCATGTCCATAGGTTCTAACCATGGTAGTGCTAGAACTGTGTTGGTGTAGGCAGAACAGATAGCTAACATCAAAAGAGGGTGTATCACTCCATATTTAAGTGTATTGGAGCTTAGTGGCACCTGTTTGCACTCAGCTAAGCAGAGGAGTGTGTCTGAGGCTGCTAAGCTATACTTAGCTTTGCGGCATGTGTGTCAGCTGGTTAAAGAAAAGTTAAGTGTGCCTGTGTACAGTGGAGAGTTGAAACTGATGATCAATGATTATACTAGCACCAGGTTTGCGAGGAGTGCCATGGGGCTTAGCAGTGGGAGAAATTAAAAAAAAAAATAATAGGCAATAGCCTGGGAAAGCCAATCAAGTATAAAAGACTGATAAGCCCTGTTCTACTGAAACTGGCCCATTCACACCCCTCAATTATATACCTGGCAGGTGGAATGTATCATAGTCAGCCAATCACACAGGCTGCATCTGCAGCACACCACTATAAAGTATGCAGACACCCTTCAATCTGATTTTTTCCCACATAGTCTGCACCATTGGAGTACACACTTGGGAATTTATCTGTCAAAATGAAAGGGCTGCTGCTGCTCTGCCACATCTGTATGCACTAGAGGCTTAGGTCAGTGATGATGATGATGATGATGATGAAGATACGCCCAGATTGAGGAAGAGAAGAAGGTTCAGGCCCAGGGTAACCTTTCAGAGGCTACATGAGCTGGAGATAATGAAGCTCTACAGGGTGGCCAGGAATATACTACAGGAACTCACCAAGCTCTTCCACCCTCACCTCAGACCAAGAGCCAACAGAGGGGAACCCATCCCAGTGGAAACAAAGGTATGTGTAACCTTAAGAATTCTAGTTACAGGTACTTTCCAAAGACCTACTGGGGACATCATGGGAGTCTCACAGGCATCCACATCCAGGGTACTCAACCAGTTCCTGGATGTCATGCTAACACATCCTGGTGAGCACATTTATTTCCCCAGCACCCCTGAGGAGAGGACCAGCAATATCCATCTCTTCCACCATGTAGCACACTACGCAGAGGTACTGGGTGCCGTAGACTTCACTCATGTGCACATCAAAGCACCACCTGGTGAGGAGGGTAGAGTGCACGCCAACTGCAAGGGATATCACTCCGTCAGCTGCCAGGTCATTTGCAATGCCCAGTGCATTATTATGAATGTGGGTGCTGGCAGCCCTGGCAGTTATCATTACTCCCACATCTGGCATGCATCACAGCTGTATCAGGCATTTGCCAGGGGAGACATCTCATACGGCCATCTATTGGGGATGCTGGCTACACACTGGAACCTTGGATGATGACACCCATCAGAAATGCATACACACCTACTGAAGAATGCCATAATGAGGCACACGCACACATAAGGAACATCATAGAGTGTGTGTTTGGGCTGCTGAAGTCACAGTTCTGCTGCCTTGACATATCTAGTGGAGCCCTGCAATACTCTCCAGCCACATGTGCACACATGTTCATAGTATGTGCCATGCTATACAATAGAGAGAAGGGACACACAGTCCACCATCATTGCCATGGTCCCCACAGGCACAGGGGTACTCAGAGGAAAACCCCCCTGAGCCTATCCCTGTAGGCAGAAGTAGACGTGCTCAGTACACCCTGGCATTGGCAAAGAGGCAACACATAGCACATGCACTGACAACCTAGGGACCAAGGGACTGACACCTCACTCCTACTCACATACACAGTGAAAAGGATGCCAGCCACTTCACACTACTTGTACCTTACCATGTATAGGCTGTGTACTGTGGGCATCCAAAAGAGTCAGCCCTGAAGCACTGTCCTTTCAACTGCTTTAGGCACAAGGTAAGTCACTCTTCTTAACAACAAATGAATGAGGTAGACTGTGGAAGCATATCTATGGTATTGCTGCATGTATACAAAGGAATGGAGTGGACTACCAGGATAACAGCAGACAACTGGCAGCTATGTGGGACAACAGGAATTATCTGCCAAATACTGGCTGCCCCAGAATATGCAGTGGTCCCTAAGCCAGCAAAACCCACTGCACTATGCAAGGGGCTTATAAACAGCGGGGTCATAGGACAGATGCATGGATGTCAATGCTGGAGTCCCATACACAACTCTCAAACTCTTAAAGCAAGAAATCTGTACAAAGCCAGAAAGAAATGTGGGGCAAAAGACCAAAAACAGGGACAATTTTTAAATATTGCTCTTACAAAATTAGAAAGTTTATAGAATAACAGGTTTTGCACTAGCATGAATTCTCTGAAGGGTAAGAAGTCTGAAACTCAAATGTATGTCATTAGTTTCTAACTTCAGTCTTTAATGATTTGCCAGTAATTTTCAAGACAACCACAATTTTATGAAAAATGGACCTAAAATATGAGGCAAACATCTGGACACTCTGTGAAAATCTGTACAGTTGAGACGTATGGTCCCCTACCCCCGACACACCTGTGTTCCCATAGAACTGCAGTAGCATTTATGTTTGTAAGGTAATAGCAGCAGACCACACATTCCCAGGGATGTCCCAATCAACTTGCTAACATCTTCCATTTCCGCAACATGCAGGGGTCAATGTGCTATGTATATGTGTGGTTAATAGTGTCAGGAAGTAGACAGTATGGACTGGTGACTGCTGTGACTTAGTAGGCTAAATATGTTACTGTGGTTAACAAGCTCCATGGTTCGAGACTGGCTGTGTCTACTATTTTGCATGCCAGCTACACTTATTGTAGGAGTTCTACAGACTGTCCAGAAGTCAATATTTGTTGCTGCAGAAAAGCTGGACAATGATGGGACAGGGAGCCACAGATATGGAAAGTACACAACTCTGAGTAACATAGATGGTTCGCAGTAGAACAGCAGGTTGTGATAAGCAGTCTAGTGCCAGGATATAAAGGCTGCCATGTAACTGTGTCAGTACTGACAACAAGTCAGTGGGCACCATCCGTACCCCATGAATGACAAGGTTTCTCAGAATGTCCACACCTACGCCTCATATATCTGCTCTGTTTGTCATAACCTTGCATTTGTCTGGCAAACTATTAGTAAACCAATAAAGGTTGATGTGAAAACATCAATGAGAAACAGTTGAGATGCAGACTTCATACTCATAAGAAAATGCAAGCTAATACAAAACCATTCTACCAACTGTCTACATTTGGAAGAGCAATATTAAGATCCTATCCCCATGCCCGGGCCAGTGTCCGACTGTTATATAGGCCCTGTTCTTATGTGTGGCTGTAACAATTTGAGAGGTATGGCCAACATGTAACCTTATAATAAAAGTGCAGCACAAACCATCTGAGGACCAGAGCAGATGTATGGGGCACAATGCTGGCCAACCTGCTAAATAGATACAGTCAGAGGTGCGAAGTCCATAACCTTGTGTGTGATGTTATGATCTCTACCCGGTGACACCATAACTATAACTACATATGAGCAGCAACTGTGGACAAAGCCTGGGACTGGAGCAGAGCAGGACTAAGGGTTACATATAAGGGGAAGGAGGAACCACTGGCCAGACAAATGTAGAATGTGCAGGCTACAGCAATGCATGCAGTAGCATGGGTTCCCTGCAGTGTATGGAGTCAGTAGACAAATGCCCCTCTGCAGTTCCTCACATTAATCTATACTGATCTACCACTGACATACCAGGACATCACAGTGCTGTGTAAAATATACCTCACATATTATGCAAAAAATCTGCTCAGTCCAATACACTCTGTACCCACCCTAGATATGACTCAGTTAATAAGGATAGCACACAGCCAAGAGATCCCACAGCCAGTATATCAGTGAGGTGCTGGACTGTTTACATAGGTTCATCAGCCATTCAGTTGAAGCACACAAAATCCTGGACCAGAGTACAGGTAGGTCTGACCTGGAGTCCCAGGGTCACTATTGATGGTCATACTGGGCATGCTCCTTCACTTAGCTACTTTCAGCCCATGTCTGAACCCACATCTGACTATAGAACTGGGATGTACATATATCCCTTGTGTGTACAGACAGCTATATACATCTTAACTGTCTATCCCCACCCCCCATCAGGCATGTTTACCCGCCATCTATCTGTATGTGGTACATATAAGATTTATCTGGATCTGTTGAGTGTGATGTACATGCAGATATATAGGTGACATATACAAATATATCACTTATAGAGAGGCAGAGATAGGGGAGAGAGAGAGAGAGACAGACAGAGACAGAGACAGAGAGACATAGATAGACATACAGAAAAAGATCTTGAAAGGCATAGAGTGATGTACTGCCACAGCCACATGTACACCTGTTTTAACCAGTGGTATGTGCAAATACTATGGTGATCTCCACTGTGTAATAGTAGGTAGGTAGGGGTTGTAATCTCACATCAGTCGCTGTGTGTGTGTGTGTGTGTGTGTGTGTGTGTGTGTGTGTGTGTGTGTGTGTGTGTGTGTGTGTGGGTGCATGTTTCTGTATGTATGTATGTATAGCAGATTGCACATGCCCATCAGGCCTATGTCTGTGTAATGGCCACCCATGTTTTGGCCCTGTGACTAGTGTCCCCTCCAACAGTGGTCTCTCTGTTGGCAACTACTGATGTCATCCACCCCAACAGCCGTGGCAGAGACTCTCCATGCAGTGCTATAGTGTAGATAAAAAACAGAAAAATGGCAGCAGCAGAACCACAGCAACACTGTTTTTATTGTAGATAAAGTAAACGCTTTTGTCGGTGTACTCCACCAACTTCATCAGACAAATGACATAACATGTAGTTGCAGTTTAAATACTTTCAAACTGCCATATCAATTACACAATTAAAACCATTTTTTATAAATTAAAGAGATATTCTCAGAAAAAACATTTTGCAACACAGAACGCCAAAGTGGGAATAAAAAATACATTAGTAGTACTGTAACATAGTTAAATATAAATGAGTTATTTACATTAGTAGAATATTGCAAAGTCATTATCATAAACAGAAACAGAAAAAAAAACATATATATGGTTAAAAACAGAAAAATATATATATTTGGTTTTAATTGTGTAATTGATATGGCAGTTTGAAAGTATTTAAACTGCAACTACATGTTATGTCATTTGTCTGATGAAGTTGGTGGAGTACACCGACAAAAGCTCTTACTTTATCTAGAATAAAAACAGTGTTGCTGTGGTTCTGCTGCTGCCATTTTTCTGTTTTTTAACTGTTTTGGTTTCACAATTTGAGGAGTATATAGTGTACATAGATAGATAGGTAGTGGTTCTAATCCCAAAAACTGCAACTCAGTGAGTGCGTGTATAAGTATATTCCTTTGTGGCTGTGTGCATTTCCTGCCTATGTGTATGCAATGCTGATACATTTTGAGGCCTGTTCTACCCTGTTAACCCCCATTATACTACTTTACAGGGACTGCTGCTGTCATCCACCTTAGATGCACCATTGGACACTCTCCAAGTATATTAGCTCCATGGCATATGCGATAAATACATAGCACTATAGTACATACAGCTAGATAGGTAAGGGGTTTTAATCTCAATAGTGCCTACTGTGTGTTTGTGTGTGTGTGTGTGTGTGTGTGTGTGTGTGTGTGTGTGTGTGTGTGTGTGTGTGTGTGTATGTGTGTGTGTGTAAAGTATATTCCTTGTGTGTGGGTGTTGGTTATACAATTCTGAGGCCTGTTCAACCATGTTGACTCCCCCCATTGCATTACTTTACAGGACCTGTTGATGTCATCCACTTTAGATGCACCGTTGAACAGTCTGTAGGCGTATAAGCTCAGTAGTGCATGAGATAAGTATGTAGCACCATAGTACATACAACTAGATAAGTATGGGTTCTAATCTCAATACTACCAAGTGTGGGTGTATGTGCATGCTTGTTATACCATTTTGAGGCCTGTTGACCCCCCCATTGCATTACTTTACAGGGTCTGTTGATGTCATCCATGTTAGATGCACTGTTTGACACTCTCCAGGGCATACCTCTCAGCTGTACAGCGTTTTTCAGAATGTCCAGATGTTTGCCTCATATATTTGGTCCATTTCTCATACAATTGTGGTTTTCTGGTAAATCAATGGCAAATCATTGTGAGTTGAAGTCAGAAAATAATGACAGACATTTCAGTTTCTGACTTCATACCCTTCGCAAAATGCATGCTAATGCAAAACCTGTTACTCTATCAGTTCTCTAAGTTTGTAAGAGCAATATGTAAAAAGTGTCCCTATTTTTGGGCCTTTATCCCCCCGTTATTGAAGACTTTACCAAGATTTATTGATCTAAGAGGTTGTGAGGTATACCTAAAGCATATGATCTCTGTAGTGCATGCTATAAGTACATAGCACTATAGCACATATAACTACATAGGTAGAGGTTCTAATCTCAATACTGGCAGCTATATGTGTGTGTGTGTGTGTGTGTGTGTGTGTGTGTGTGTGTGTGTGTGTGTGTGTGTGTGTGTGTGTGTGTGCAATGGTTATACCCTTTTGTGTACCAGTCCCACCCTGTTAACTTCCCCATTAACAACCTATTCAGGGCCTACAGATGTTATCCACCTTAGACGCAGAGTTAGACATTTTCAAACACAATAGCACTGTGGCACATGCAATACATACAGCAGTCTATAGTGTACATAACTGGATAGATAGGGGTTCTAATCTCAAAGCTGTTAATATTGTGTGTATGTGTTGCCACAAAGTAAGTAGAATAAACTGGTAACAAAACACAGTTCACCTGCTGAGAAGTCCAATCCTTTAATGTAAAATACAATTCATATGAGCGCTTTCGTCTGCATAAAACAAACTTCATCAGATAAAGTCCCACTATAACTGACATAATTTATAAAAAATGTTTAACCAATGAAATCTTCACATTAATAAAACAATTAATCAATAAAATTCTAAAGATACTGAACATTCAAAATTTAAAGAAACAAGAACATGTTGGTGGTTGTTTGTATGTGTACACACACTTCTAACAGGTTAAAAAATAATAATGCATAATGAAAAATTTTTTGTTAAAAATATAAATAAACAAAAAAATAATCTACAACATTATTTCATGGGTAAGTTGATGTAAAATGTGTGTTTACATCTGATGTGTTGAAAATATATTTATGCCATCTTCAAAGTATATTTGCCTTTCCTGTTAAGATGGCTTTGATGTTTATATACTCATTTAAACCTGGAGAAATATTGGATTTTAATCTTAACTGCCATCTAACTTCCTTCTGCAGTAAAATATTTTTGTTATCTCCTCCTCTGATTTCCAAATTGACCGTATCTATGATACCAAATTTGAAAGAAGGGACGGGTTGGCACATGGTGGTGTGTTTGTATAAAGCACTGGTCTCTTTTTTATTTTTTATGTCGTTCTTATGTTCGTAAATCCTTTCTTTTAAATGACGTTCAGTTTTGCCCACATAATAACATGGGCAATAACAACAGGTTGCCAAATACACCACCATGGAAGAATAACAGTTACCCCTACAGAATTTAACCTACGTATTCAACCCATTTTTTAAAACAATACTATTGGAGGTGTTGATAGAGGAACATTGGGTACATCTACCACAGGGGTGGGTACCCCTAGAGTTCTTGTAAGAATAATCTCTTCCTTCCAAGGTTCTTTTAAAATTATTGCCCACCCGATGAATAAATGCAGGTTGGTTCCCTATAACTTCAATAATTTCAGGGTTAGTTTTTAAAATAGACCAATTATCTTGTACCTCCAATAGTATTGTTTTAAAAAATGGGTTGAATACGGAGGTTAAATTCTGTAGGGGTAACTGTTATTCTTCCATGGTGGTGTATTTGGCAACCTGTTGTTATTGCCCATGTTATTACGTGGGCAAAACTGAACGTCATTTAAAAGAAAGGATTTACGAACATAAGAACGACATAAAAAATAAAAAAGAGACCAGTGCTTTATACAAACACACCACCATGTGCCAACCCGTCCCTTCTTTCAAATTTGGTATCATAGATACGGTCAATTTGGAAATCAGAGGAGGAGATAACAAAATATTTTACTGCAGAAGGAAGTTAGATGGCAGTTAAGATTAAAATCATATTTCTCCAGGTTTAAATGAGTATATAAACATCAAAGCCATCTTAACAGGAAAGGCAAATATACTTTGAAGATGGCATAAATATATTTTCAACACATCAGATGTAAACACATTTTACATCAACTTACCCATGAAATAATGTTGTAGATTTTTTTGTTTATTTATATTTTTAACAAAAATTTTTCATTATGCATTATTATTTTTTAACCTGTTAGAAGTGTGTGTACACATACAAACAACCACCAACATGTTCTTGTTTCTTTAAATTTTGAATGTTCAGTATCTTTAGAATTTATTGATTAATTGTTTTATTAATGTGAAGATTTCATTGGTTAAACATTTTTTATAAATTATGTCAGTTATAGTGGGACTTTATCTGATGAAGTTTGTTTTATGCAGACGAAAGCGCTCATATGAATTGTATTTTACATTAAAGGATTAGACTTCTCAGCAGGTGAATTGTGTGTATGTGTGTTTGAATGCATATTCCCCTGCAGCAGTGTGTGTGTGTGTGTGACATGCTTATACCATTTTAAGGTGCTGTTAACCCCACACTGACAATCCTTACAGCACCTGCAGATGTCATCCACCTGAATAGTAGTGGCAGACACTGCAAAACTAAATAAGCTCCATGGAGCATGTGATATGTATATAGCACTATTGTATGTAAAACTAGCCAGCTAAGGTTTCTACTGTCAACAAGGGCAGATCATGAGTGGGTGGGTGTGTATGTATGTATATCCCCTTGCAGCAGTGTGACTGTGTTAGGGCCACCACCATACGTCTCGACATCTTAGAGAAGGACATCTGAATAAAGCCATACAGAAAAGTGGGACAAACACCAAATATTAGGCTCAATCTTTAAATATTGCTCTGACAAACATAGAAAGTAGATAGCATAGCAGGCTGTGCATTTTCACGCATTTTCTGAAGGGTATGAAGTCACACATGAAAATATCTGTCTTTATTGTCTAATGTCAGTCATTAATGATTTGCCACTAATGTGCCAGACAGCCACAATGTTATGTGAAATGGAACAAAAATATGTGACAAACGTCAGGACATACTGCAGAAATCTGTAGAGGTGAAAGTTATGGCTACCACCTGTCCCACCCTGTAGGTTGCAGTCCATGTCTGGCCAGGTGTGACCTGTGACAACTCAAACAATACAGAGGTCCCCAGAGTGTAGGATAACAAACATTTCCTAAAGTTGTCTACTAGTTGCATATAGCAGTTACTTCACATCAGAAGCACCTCAATGTTATGAGAAATAGCATGAGGTATGGTAATGTGACACACAGAAGCTGTCTCATTGGCAAACCAAGAGAAGTCCTGCTGTTGCACTTGCCATGGGTATGGTTTGTCCTTCCTACTCTCACTATACTGCAAGAAGTGTGCCACATTGCACATTTGATAAGGTGGTAACCATTCTCTGTGTTGCCTATGTGTGTGCAATATGTAGACATGTGTAGGCCCTGTGAGTAGCTGCTGCCCTCGATGACCCACATCTAGGCATGAATGCTAACTGCCACCACCCACATATGTAGGTATTGCCTAAGGCTGTCGTGACTGTATGTACTGTGCTGTCTGTCATTAACTCACAAACTGATGGTAACACATTGTAGTGGGGTCATACAGCAGGTATGGAATAGTGCCAATGTCCTGGTTTTAAGCTGAATGCAGAAAACAGTACCATCATACCATATTGCAAGGAGATGGCTCCACTGTTTCCCACATCAATGGCAACCCCATAAACACAAAACCTACATTGACAGACCTCAGTACTCAGGTTGATAACACTGTTGCATTCAGCCATTAAGTAGTGGTAGTGGTCAGAAAAACCTTGGATGTGGCTCACCATACAGGTAAAGGGATTGCATCTAGATGAAAAGTCAACATTACGTCTGTATAGTCCTCAGTTAATACAATAAGAGCTTATCATCATGGCCAGTCTAGTATGTACCTATACAGACATCTGCAGCAACTGGAAAGACTATGTTAACACCCACAAATGTTATACATGGCCTTCAACACCTGTTCCATGCAGACAGCCTTGATTCAGTAGTGTCCCACTTGGTATAGGACAGGTTCTTCACAAGTGGACTGTGGTATGCTTAGATGGCAATGTTGTGCTCAGCCCTTCAACAGCTGCCCCATATATGTGAGTCTAACTCTTTGTGCATTACTAGCATGACAGGCCTGAATCACATATGCAACAGCAATAAAACCTGCTGGAGAGACAGATTTGTCTCAGCAGAGGCGTGCATGTCTCAGGGATGCCTTCCCATACATGTTAGAGTACCATGCAGACTCTCATCAAGTGCATCCATAATGAGTGGATGGGAGAACAGAAATCTGTCCAGGGGGTCCAACCTGTGCCCATCAATGACCAGAGGAATAGGTGCTGATCAATGATTCTGTTGAGGATAAAGTAATGGCTAGGCTTGTTTTGGACCCAGGGCCAGTACTCTAGTACCCTTCTATGGACCTATGTACCTGAGATCCTGCAGAACTCTCAGGTGACATGTATCAAGAGTAGCATGATGTGTCAAGGGGTATGCATATAAGTTTACTCTGTCTGCCCCCATTGTCCCTCACACACTGTTCCATGCATACATACATAGGTAAACATGCACATATACAGCCATACCTCGGTGATTAAAATGTCTCTGTGCTGCCACTACACCATCCTGAGCTTTTGTATTGGCAGCAGGTCCCCACGGCTTAGACACACCGACACCTGGATCAGAAACAGAATAAGGTCTGTGAGACAACAGTCAGCAGTCAGCAGTACTAACAGAAATACAGCATCATGGCACAATAGTACATACACTTGTATGCATGACAATTATCAGCAGACAGCAGCTCACAGGGCATAACACTACTGCACTACAACCTGCCATTGACTCTACTATAGTCACCTTGTGCATCAGACACATATTAGCATGTCCCTGCATTGATGATATGGATGACAGGGATATGGCACAGGTATAATCGCATGCACAAGGTGTAGTGTGGGGTTTCCAAAGGCCTAGGCTGTGCCACACAGTTGACATTGTATGTCTGTCTGACGGGGTGCTGGTCAGCTGGGCCATGGAGTGTAGCTGTGTGCATCTGGTGGTGACCTGCATGTGACAGTGATGTATGAGTGTGTGCATGTACAACTCAAGCCATGTGCCAGCCCTACACGAGGGTATGTTGGACAGCTGTGGACTGTACATGGCAGAATGGACAGTTCACCATCTCTGACCACGAACCTGAGAACTAGTTCCGCCAGGAGTGGCACTGGTACCACCATGCCCAGGCCAGATGTGGTACTATTTGCAACAGTGACTGGTGTCAGCTGGGTCTGTGTCCAACACTGGACTGCCCAGGACCATATGCCCATGGCCTGACATGTTGTGGTGTGGATAACACTTCAGTAGTGCTGGTGGTACTGCCACTACAGGAGTGTGACTGTGCACTGCCATGTGAACTCTCAGCTGACATTGTTGCTTACCTATGTCCACGTGTCCGATGACCTACTCCTACCACATTTTCAAGTACAGACATTACACAGTTAAGGATCGACAATGTCTCAGCCCACCGTCTATCCACTGCACCAACAAAATGATGGAAGGCATCACCAATGCCTTGGATGGAGTTATGCATGCCAGGCAGTGTGGCATCCATGACCCTGAGCATCCATCTGGTGTACCATTCACAATGTGCCTGTGCCTCCATGATGGACCAGAACATGCGTTGAGTAGCATGTGATACCTCTGACAGGTGCTGGATGTGCAGCAGTCCTCCTTTGGGCACCCCTGTCAATCTGCCTGTGTGGGACCTTGCCTGTTGTTTGGCTATGTCTACTGTCTACATTTGGAGATGCCATAGTCACCACACTCTCCTGTTCGATGTCACCACCTTCTGACTATCCAATATATGTGGCTGCGGGGG
This sequence comes from Protopterus annectens, assembly GCF_019279795.1. Lineage (NCBI taxonomy): Eukaryota > Metazoa > Chordata > Ceratodontiformes > Protopteridae > Protopterus > Protopterus annectens. Next base: position 1,077,965,776 of record NC_056741.1, read on the forward strand.
ACTGAGTATGTGTGTGCATACTGACTGTGGGGACATTGGGTGGAGTGGGATGTCAACCAATGTGACAGATTCAGCCCTAAACATCCCCATCTGTGCCTCACTATGGCTACCATCATCATCAGAGTCCAATGAGACACTGACATCAGGTTTTGAAGGGGACACTCTCCAACCCCCATGGTCACCTGTGAGGGAAAGACAACATGACTGCATTATAATATCTGCTGACCACACACACACACACACACACACACACACACAGGTGAGGTGCCACAAATGCATTATACAGATCACCAGTTATGACAGATGCCATTCACAACACACAAGTTGACCAAAACATACACACACAAGACAGGTCCTCAACAACATGCAGTGCAGCTATGTCCAGATATTGTGGCTAATACTATATACCTGTGAGATAAGTGACATGTCAGTGTATGTGATGGACCTTCACCTAAAACACAGTGCACCCATTTCCACAATAGTAATGCACCCCTTTAGAGAAGACTGCCTACACTTTCACAAAAATACATGCTAATATGTTACAGCCCCTGCAAATATGCTACTGTGATTACCGATGTAATGCACTGCAGTGAACCCCTCCACAAGTGAACATGCAAGTATTGCAATATGGATAAGCTTAACAGTTGTGTCCATGGCAAACTGGCAGCCCTTAACATGCCTAGGGTGTAGATGAGCCATAGCAAAACTGTGCAACACTCACCGGCTACAGCATGATTGACCTCTGCCACACCAGAGGTACCTATGGATTTGTGTGGGAGAGGTATTGTCAACAGACACAAACGTGGAATTGGTACAGGATAATATCTGCATATATCAACATGTACAGTACAGACTGTGATACTACCCATATTGCTTATATTTACAATATGTGTGCACACATGTGCATTACAAACCCACCCCTCAAAAATGCAGATTGACCTGACATATGTATACAGGTATGCAAAGGCTGCTGTTATGAATGCTACAGTATTAACGTGATGACAACTGGATGCTTACCTGGTTGCTCCTCAGCTGTGGAAGCTGTGCCACCCATCTGCACGACATATGGTGTTACTGACTCTTGTGAGCTGGTGGCTGAACACAGGTTTACCAGGAACTACTCTGTGGCTGAGAGTGGCCTGATCTTGATGTTTCCTGTTACTTGCTGCATGTCCTATAATGTGTTCAAATGCATTAGTCCTGTTTCACCTATTACTGCTTGTCCATAGCCTGTCTACATTGTATGCAGTGGTGTCAGCCTCCACTGTTGTATTAAGCACCTGGGCTGTAGGACCACCCCTTAGGTCTCCCTCTCCTTCCTCCCTCAGATTCTGCACTATATGGCTTGACAATGTCCTACAGTTTCCCCTGCCAGTCCTGTTGATATGGGCATCCTGGCATATTGTAGCACCTGCCTCAGTAACATGGATGAACAACCATCTACAAACACCAGCAAGGAACAAACTTTGTGAGAGATACAATGACATTAGGAACCTACAGTCCATGCTCTCTCCCTGTCAAGCATGCATATCTGTCCCCAAATATGTTGTGAGCACAATCAGTACACCTCACATACCACCCATACCTACACAACACACACACACACACACATACGCAGAGTTCCCCAACATCCACATCCAAACAAAGGAGATCTGTGAGGCAAAGCCACACATGAATGCCACAACCCTACACAGTACATACCACACATGGCCACACACCTGTGTCCCACAGCCATGCAGGTGTCACCATATGTCAAACGTATTACACATAGGAGGCTTGATTGTAAGACACACTGATGTGCCTCTCACCTGACTGTATATGTGAATGGTCACAGTTACTTGTGTTCCAGGTGACAGAATCTGCCATATTTCATATGCACTGCTGTGTTCCACCAACAGGTTCTGTCATGAGTCCATCACAGTCCATCTTGGCATGCCTGACCTGAGATGTACGTCCCTGGACTATATGCAGTGCGACATGAGTGAGCACACTAATTATGTGTCCCACGCAGGTATGTCCCTAGTGTTATGCATCATTCCTGTCACCCAGACTGATGCTGCAATACATTCAGGAAATGATTGACCTTAACATATGGCCTTTTATCCTGTGATATTGCATGGGGTTCCAGTACCTGTGAGCCTGGGATGATATGATCAACAGACCATGATGATTCGACAGAGATGGCCTCCATGTGTCTCAAGTGGCCTTCAGGTGTCTGGCAATGGCTCTCACCACCCCCATATTGCCTTCATTAGGAAAACTGCTGAGGTTATCACTACCCACATACAACTGTCAGCACAACACACATTGAAAGCCATGTTGCTAAATGCTAGGAGTCTACACATGACTCTGTCCTCAATACAAGCATTCTTAACCCTGGGAAATGCTGATATCTGTGCAGTCACACATACATGGTTCAAAGCTGTGGAGAACACTTCTACCTCACCCAGTGTACTATCCTATCAAACAGTCATACCTGACAGTGTGGGCGGAAATGATGTGGAACATGTGATGTCAGTATAAATGAGACACATACACACCTCCACACTGTACAGGCTGTAAGATGCACAGGGGACACTGCAGGGGCAGTTCACCATTGCCAACACAGCTATTCAAATCATAGCTCACTACCAGCCACCACATGTGATCAGGAATCCCATTCTGCCTATATGGACCTCATCAACTGTATTATGATTTGGGTCTGTACCCTGAACCTGGGTCACTTGAACGACCCAAACATACATTGGGAGACGTACCCATGCCAGCACACAAATGGCCAGAGAGCCATCAACAGTGGAATTACAAACACCTTGGTGCAGCTGGGGGCTACCCCCACATGAGATGAAGGTGTGTTGGAGTTGATATTACACAACACAGGTTATCACTGAAGCATCCCTACAGTGTTATCCTCGGTGGCAAAGCAACCATCATGCGGTCACATTTGCAGTCATCATCTCCCACATTACCATCTAGCTAGGGTCAGACATACATACACAACCAACATGGAATACAGCCTCTTGGGGGTGGTATACACAGCTTCACAGCCTCCAAACCCTCTGTAGGGACGGGCAGCAATATCCACACATACACACAAGCACTATATATGCATTTTTATAGATGCATGAAGCCAGGTGTATCTGACAGGACTACATCATTCTCTGCAAGGAAATGTACACCTGTCTGGTGGACATCTGCAATACATAAGTGTCTATAACAGGGATGACATATCGCTGTCCGAGACAAAGTAGGAGCGGGTACCCATTTCGGAGCAATTTCTCTTTAGCGTGAACATGTGAATGGGATCACTCCTGGAAACCTGCACAGCAAACTTAGAGCCCACATTGTTGACATCCACTACAGACAATATCTCCTGTTCTGCACATATGTCTGCAAAATCACAGGAAGCACTTGCATCTGCTCACTTGTGGTGGTGAAGGACACCAGCTATACCAGTGCTGTAGGTATAGTATACTTGATGCCTGACAGAGTCAGTGCAGGCTTCACCCCCTGTCCCCCCATCAGTACATCAGGATGTCCACAGCACCTTCCCCTTTCTTTTATATGTAGGGAATAGGTCACCACTGCCATGTGAACATTATGGTATACATCCACCATGGGAACATATCACATCACAGGATGCATCCTTCATGACCCCAAGCATAACCTTGCAATACCATAAGGTACAGTATTCAAAAGAGGCCTGACTACTTCCTTTGTCCCAGCTGTGTGAAGGGCAACCACTGTCACCACTTTACACTAAGGTGTGGCGTCCACCAGTCTGTCACATTACACACTCATCAGCCTATCTAAGCTGTTCTGCAAGGCCATAGCACAGCTTATAGTGAACCTCATTAACAAGGACATCGGTGACCTCCACACACTCCATCATGCACAGTTAGGCTTTGTGAAGGAAGGGATCATATCTTTTATACTCGGTTGACCTCTTTGACACAGTCACCAAAGCCATGGATGGGGGAGGGGTGGTGACAGTGCACAGTGCCTACCTTGACCTGGACAAAGTCTTTTACAGTAAAACACACTTGGCCATAATAGATAAACACTCCCAAGTATACATCACACCATATGTTGCCATAAGAGTAGCACACTGGTGCGCTGACATGACACAACTAATCCACATTGGGGAATCCACCTCAAACGGTTGACCGATAACTAGCTGTATAACCTGTTGTTCTGTGTTTGGGCCTCTGTTATGTGTGATGTACACATCTGAGGTGCAGGCGACAGCCATTGGCCTATGGCTGACCAGCATGCTGTGTGCTGTTACTGAATTCCCTAGTGATGTGGATATCTGCCTAGGAGGGTGTCATGCAGATACATGACTGGTGCCAGACACAGCCTCAGGCCACATACCAGAAAATCCAGTGTCAACCCCTTTGGCGAGAGTGGCGTAACCACATATTATCACAGTACCAACATGCTAGGCAACATCCTAGGCATGCAATCAGTCATGAGAGATCTTTGCACACAGGTGGATGGCAACATGACATTTCACCACCATGTTGCTTCCGTTGTTTGGTAAACCTTCTACATGACCCACCTCATACATAAAGTATGTCAAAGGTTCATAGGTAGGTACTATGCTATCGGTCCAAGGGCCTCAGTAAGCCTAGCCAACAATGTTCCCTGGCTTATGTCACCCAAGAAAAATATTTTCCTGTGTCCCTGTCAAGCAGAGCCACAGAAGTGATCCCTGGGGTGTATTTCCTATTTCCCATCCACTCAACAAGATTTTTCTTGAAAAGTGCTAATGGGGAACTTTGCTTGACATAGATGGGTAGCTTGTTCCAGAGTATTCCAGTAGTCTCTGGGACAGGAATCTATCCCTCCAGCATATCCTCTTTATTGTTGTGACAAGGTTTAGGTCCCTAGAGAATGTAGCTCAGGGGGATTGGGATTTTTTTAGTGTAGCATGTCCAACAGCTCTGGGTTTGACATAGCTTTATATGTTAGGCAGAGATCACCTCAGATAGGCAATATGCAATGGAGTAAAGCTGGAGTTTTTTGATATGGTCAGTGCAAGGCATCTGTTTGAGGCCAGTAATCCTCTTTGTATGGTACTTCTGTGGTCTTTCCAGCTGCTGCAGATGTCTTGTGAGGTACATTCCAAAAAGTGCGTTGTACTCTATAATGTGCATAATGAGTGTCGAGTAGAGGGAAACAAAGACCTCTTTTTTCCTGGATGAGAACCCTTTTATGATGAGGTGTACCACGTAGAAGGATTTTCTGACTACTGTGGCAATGTGATTATCAAAGGAGAGACTACTTCCCACCTGGGTCCCAAGGTCTCTTATCACACATTTGACTTTGAGTAGACTGCCGCCTATGTAGTAGTCATGGGTACAGAATTTTTACCAAAGGGGACGACAATGCACTTTTTGGCATTGAGCTTGAGGCCATGACTCTGACACCAGGCATCTGTCTTAGTGAGGCCCTTCTGTAGGATGTCCACATCATTTGGGGACTCGACTATGGCTCCTAGTTTGCAGTCATCTGTGAACTTCATTAGCTAAAGGCCTTCTGTGTTAGCCTGTACTTCAGAGAAGTAGATACCAAACAGGAGAGGTCCCAGGACTGAACCCTGTGGTACTCCACTTGTCACTGGTTTGAAGTCAGATTTGGAGTCTGCAACTTTTAGAGTGTGTGTTCTGTCAGTGAGCCAGTTGACAACCCATCTTGTGACATAGGGATTTATACCTACTTTAGTAAGTTTATCTATAATTCCAGAATGGGGGATGGTGTCAAAAGCCTTGGTGAGTTCAAAATATGCTGTGTGAGCCACCTTAACCTTGTCTGCAGCTTTGGTGACTGTCTCAAAGAAGTCAATCAGGTTAGGAGGCATGATCTGCCTTTCACAAACCCGAACTGAGTGGGGTCCATAATTTGGAGGTTACCAACATCTTTGTTTATGAGTTCCATGATTATACGTTCCATGGCCTTACAGACCAGGCTTGTTAGGCTAATAGAGCAAGAGTTCCTGGGATCAGTGGTTGCACCCCCTTTGTGGAGTGGGATAACTGTTGCTGTGCGCCATTCAGTGGGCACAAAGCCTGACGTGAGCCAGGTCATTCCGAAGTTTGTGTAAAATGCAGCCTGGGATGTTGTCTGGTCCCATGGATGCTGTGTTTTTAGAGAGTGCATCTTTTACCTGCATAGTTGTGATTACAGGGACTCTGCATTCTTCCTGTATAGATATGGGCCCTTTAGGGGGTGAGAGGGGGGTAAAGTTAGCACTGAACCTATCTGCCAGGATGTTAGCAATATCAGTTGGTTCAGTAATTTTCGTGCCATTGTGCTGTAACTCAGAGCAGATCTGGGTGTTGCCATTGAGATTCTTGACATAGTTATAGAATGCTTTGTGGTTGTCTCTAGAATCAGTGGCGATTTTGTTTTCGTAGTTAGCTTTGGAGGATCTTATAAGAGATCTCAGCTTCTTACTGAGGCTGACCAGGGAACTCCTACACTCATGGGATTTTACTCTTTTCCAACAGTTTCTTCCTTCTGATTTAGAGTTTGTTTATGGCAGGGAACCATCAGATTGGCTTCCTTTTTTGGAGGATAGCATCTTGGTTCTGTTTGGGATAGCACAATCCATGCACCCGAGTAAGTGCTTATAGAGTGCATTTGTGTAGGATTCAGCAGTCATATCGGTATTGTCCATCTGCATGGGTGTCATGAAGTTCATCACACTGTGTCTTAAGAAGCATGAAGTTGGCTTTGGAGAAATGTTTTACCATGGTTTCCTTAATGGGGGTGGGGGCGGGATGTGGATATCTAGGGTGATTCGTTTATGGTCACATCTGACCAACGAGGAGTTGACTTCAGGTGTGGAACACCGGTCACTCATGTTGGTAATGACTAGGTCTAAGATATTGTTGTCCCTGGTGGGGGTGTGGATAAGTTGATCCAGGGCATTAGAATTTATGAATTCCAGAAAGCATTGAGCAAAGGAGTTAGTACATGAGCAGTTTTCCCAGTTAATGGTGGGGTAGTTGAAATCAGTGTGTTTTGTTGAACCCTAATATTTTCCAGTATATCAAGAAAAGAGGAATGGGAATCCTGGAACATGGTGGGGGATCTGTAGCAAGCTACAATTTGGATTGGAGTTTTGCCCAGAGTTAGTCGCATTTGGATAACCTCGAATGCATTATGCTGAGCAACTAGCCTGGATGTGTGGCTATCCTTAATGAATATGGACACACCTCCACCTTTGGTGTTCCAGTTCAGATTAGGTGGCTGAAAAGTGTGGTATGAGTTATAACCTGGTAATGCAGGGATGCTCTCTGGAGCCTTGAACCAGGTCTCAGTCACTGCACAGATATCGATGTTCTCCATTTTAAGGAGTGCCTTGAGAGAGTGCATTTTGAGATTTAGACTTCTAGCACTGAGTAGCATTACCCTCAGTTTTTTCTTGCCTGTGCCTGTTACAGTGGCGAATTTATCATTTGAACTTTGCCTAAAAAAGGCACTATAGGGGCGGAAAGAGCCTTAACCAGTATCCAGAATCCCAGGGGTGAGAGGTGCAGGCCATCTCTGGCAAAGTATCGTGGTCTGTCATCCATATTGTCCCAGGCAGACAGATACTGGATCCCCTTAGAATGACACCAGAAGTTTAGCCAATTGTTGAAGTCAATCATTTTGTCCTTGTACATCCAGGGACATGGAGTCCTAACATCCCTGTATTCACCCCAGTGGGGTCCATTATTGTGTAAAATGCCCCATTCATCATTCACCTCATGCAGCACATGCAGCAGCTGGGGACATCACAGAGGTTCCCCACCAGGGCATACCAGGGCCTCAAACATCTACCATACACAGATAGGCTATAAGCCCAACTCTCGACCGGGTTTCATACATACTCCTTAGGGGGTGACCTCTGTCTGGCATGCAAGGCATTCGCGGACTCCACATTGTTGGGAGTGCTGCACAAGTGCAACTCAAGCTCCATTCTGTTAACACACACACACACACACACACACACACACACACACACACACACACACACACACGCACACACGCACACACACCCACTTAACCTGGTGTGTGACATCAACTGGGCTTGTTCTGTCGGGTTTCATACATACTCCTCAGAGGTGACCTCTGTCTGGAATGCAAGGCAATCACGGACTCCACATTGTTGGGAGTGCTGCACAAGTGCAACCCAAGCTCCACTCTGTTAATACATACACACACCCTCAACCTGGTGTCTGACATCAACTGGGATTGTTGCTGCCTCAGATGTGTGCATGTGGACATTCCAGCAACATCAGCGTTACACAATAACTGAGATCAGTGCATATGTGATGTAGGATTTCCCCATCATGGGTGTCCAACATCTGCAGTACCCAGATGTTTGCGGAATGTGTACATGTGCCTGATATATGTAGACCCCCTGCCTGACACATGTGAATGTCTGGAAACCAGTTGGACAATATGTAATGGATGCCGCAGAGTGTGGAAAATGTGTCTGTGACATGTCAGACCCCTCAAAACACAGTAATGGTAAATTAATATCTGGTACTGTATTCATTTGCTTATATTGTATGCACAATATGTACACACTGTTGCTGAGGCGGAGCCTGTGTCTCCCCACTACTACTGCCTATAACCTGTGGACCTGCTGCAAGGGGTCACCGGGTAAGCTAGCCATAGCTGTCAGGCAATTACATACATGTGTGAAGTACACATTGACCTAGCCAGAGTATGTCAGGAACAGTCAGGGACACCTGGACAATGTTTGAACTCACCCTGTATGACATTCACAGACTGAGAGGAGCTCACTGACAGTACTTGATGTGATATGCCAGCTGTATCCACCAGTAATTACTGTCACTATTATTCAACAGACAATCCAGCAGCATTCGTACATGAGCTGACCATTGCAGGGGAGGGGGACTCAGGGCCAGAGCTGTGATCTATGTCACTGCAGACAGAGCCAAAAGGGAAGACTGTAGGTGCTGGACAGCAGAGTAACAGCAACATGTCATTGCAAGATATCTTGTTGAGACCAACTGTTGAAATTCCTATTTCCCATGACTGTATCTTCCCATCTGGATTCCATTACATGGTTAATTGTATGACATACCTGGTATAGTGCTGTACTCCTTTGTGAGCAGAAATCCAGTGGTGGTTTTCCTTAGAAATCACAGTCTGTCTTCATGAAGAAAGTCACAGACCGCTTTACCATAGGCAGCAACTTGCCTTTTGTAGGTAATACTCATGAACAGGTGATTGCCTGTGCACCAATCTGTGACTGACAGTTGCTAATAACATCCAGAACAGCTGGATTTCATTTTCATTAGCCAATGGCATGGCAACACAGTGCTATAATTAGGGTCTTCATGTTGGCCTTGGGTCCTTTTCCTGGACTGTGAGGAGGACATTATCGAGGTGTGAGAGCTACAGCATCAGAGAGGGTAGGTAGAACTACTGCTCACTGTTTGGATTGATGTGGTATGTCCACAGTTTTGCATGCTATGTTTGGCCATTGTTGGCAAACTGGCTGATTCTGTGGCAGGTTACTGTTTAACAATGTGTATTGGGGTCAGTAAGGAGACAGGCAGACATGAGTGTCATACATCATTTTTATCTGAATGTGCATGCTGCTGGTCTATCAGCTGTGCATTTTTGTAGGGGGAGACTGTGAAACATGTTGCTGTCACCTGAACATATCACCCAACCCTTTATGTATGGGTGTTGTGTGGATGCCCTGTCCTAGGTGTTTGGGAGGTATGGTAGGTCTGTAGCAGGTAGCTGAATGTAGTGCTGCATGTGTAGTAGGCTGCAGATGATGAATTCTGGTCAGTAGTCATACTGGGAATTGTGAAGACATTGGAGGACAGCAAGATGCATATGTCAGTGAGGAAGCAGTATCAGCTCTTGTGTCAGAGTATGGCCAGGGTGAGGATACCAATAACAGTCCAGGTGAGGCATGAGCCTCTGGTATATATGTAAAGTAGTAGTGCCATCCAGAGAGTGGTAGGGTGCATTTAGGACACATATTCATATTTGTGACACATGTCCCATCCTCCAGGCCTTTAACATGTTACTGTAGGTGACAGTGACTGCAGTAGCAGCAACCAGTTCTGCTGGACATTGCAGGGATCAGTTATTTCTATGTTGTATTGACAAGCATGTAGTTGTCATGCAGCAGAATGGACTGTGGGCCAGAACTGTGGGTGTCCAGATGTCAGACATGCTAGGAATGTAACAGATAGAACTACTGAGTCATTAGTATAGGAGGTGTAGTTGCAAGACATATGTGCATGCATACAGTGTGTTACACAGGACTGGCATGAACATGTGTATTTGGGTGGCTATGACGTGTGGCACTGACCTGTCTGTCATGCTTTTGTAACCTCAATCTGCACTGACTTGCCAGTACTTCAGCACACAGGATAGGTTTGATGACAACCATGCCATAAGTAAGTGGCACAACTGTGGCCATTCTGCAACAGTCTGTGCTGTTGTCAGCTCTACCTAATATTGTAGGCCTCCTGTAAATCCTTCAACAGCTGAGTTAACAAAGTGGTTTAATGCACTATACTGTGGTTCTGAGGGTCCTGGGTGCAATACTTGCCAAGGGTGCATATTGTTCCTGATGTTACATCACTGTACTGAATGATATATTTACAGAAACATTCAAAATTTTGCAGAGCTGAGTTGGCCTAGTGGTCTAATGCACTATGCTGTAGTTGTGGGGTCCTGGGTTCAATACTTGGCAGGATGTATATTTTTCTTGATGTTACATACTTGGTAAGGGTGTATATTTTTCCTGATGTTACATCACTGTACTGCATGATATATTTACAGAAACACCAGAAACTCTCCAGAGCTGAGTTGACCTAATGGTGTAATGCACTATGCTGTAGTTCAGAGGGTCCTGGGGCCAAGACTTTGCAGGGCTGTATATTTTTCCTAATGTTAATGTTACATCACTTTACTGAATGATATATTTATAGGAACAGTAGTAACTCCCCAGTGCAGAGTTGGCCTAGTGGTGTAGTACACTATGCTATAGTGCAAATGATCCTGGCTTTGAGACTTGGCAGCGGGGGGGTATTTTATTGATGTGTCAGACTCAGATAAGGTGATTAAGGCAGTTTTAAGTGGGTTTGTATGGGTTTGCGTGACCTGCCGCGATGCTAAGTAGTGCTTAGTCCCGCTTAAACCAGTGCTCTTTCTAGACGATCGCAAAACAGGTGATCCCATCCCAGTTATACCATAAATAATCAGTAGCTAACAAATGAAGAATACACATACTAAAATCAAAATTCAAGCATTTAAACAAAACAATTAGAGCCCACAGCGAAGGTGAACAGGTAGTCTAGGTAAGTCAGTATGCCTTCATTAGAATGTATTCAAAAATTCCCATGAAACAAATGAAAACTGCAGTGCAAATGAAAATCAGATATGGTAACCATTCTGTAAACAGTGGAACAGTGAAGTAAACAGGTAGACTCATTACACACCAAATTAGCCTGCAAAGATACAAATCATCTGCAGTTCAGTATTGTAATATATATTCATTCTTGGGATTTGGCAGATATTATATATGTCATAATATTCAAGCATTTTAAAGTGTTGTCAATGCATCCCGAGTCTCTATTATGAAGCCAAATGTGTCCAGTTCATGATAATGCTGAAATATAAAACACACAAAGAATACTGTTTTACATGGTTTGTATTACTGTAATATTGCTAGTTACTGCCAACTGAATACTGACCACAGAAAGGAATTCAGCTGCATTAAATAAAATAAAGAAATGTCTGCCTCGTCACTTTCTGGATAGCATGACAGTAAGACTGTATAATTATTTCAGTTATCTTCCAGAAATAGAATTACAAAAGAAGCTGAGTATAACATGTAACAAATAAAAGCAAGCTCTTACAGGCTCATAAGTATTACAAGTCCTATCAGACACTATTGCAAAATTTATCAAGGCAGGATAAGGCAGATATTGCTAGACAAAACAATGCCTGATGCTGAAGTGTACAAAAAATATCAATGATTGTTGTAGCAATGTAAACGATAAGAACCTATCTAACTTGATTCCTTCTAACCTGAATACTGGCTGTTGTACAGTAATCATATACTATTTCCTATTGATTACTTAGGGCTTTCTGCCATGTGGTTACCTTGCAAGATTTTTGTATATTGGCAACAACCTTATTCATTCCCATAATGCCTTTTTTAAGTAAAGTTGGTCTTCAAAAGCTTCTGACATAACAAAACAAAATTCAGATAACATGAAGCTATTGCTGCTCAAAATATACATCCCCTACACGTACTCCTGACCCTAAACTACATTGGCATTCATTGTTACAGAGGCTTGGGACAAGCATATCACAATCATTCGGTCATTGCAAGGTTTCACCATCTACCACATGTTCAGCTAATAAAGACAGCAAGGTTTCTATATCTGTAAGATAAAGTTTTATCTCCAGACCTATCAGGCAAGATAACAACCTGGAATTCTTCCATGTCCACCTAGCGATCAGCTAAACCCCATATCACATCGTATATGTATGACCCTCACTATATTCCCCTTGGCCCAGCCTCATAGCCAAGTAGTTTGTAAGCCCTAAGCATTCAGCCAGACACTATTATCTTAGGGGACCTCAAATAACTCTCCATCAACCAGGAAACTTACACATTCCCAAACGTATATGCCCTCAAATTTCTGAACTTCATAAATACAAAGTTACTGGACTAGCTAGTCCACATCCTTACTAGAAGAAGCAAAATTCTGGATTTAGTTCTCACCAGTGTGGGGCAGCTCTGCTCCCTGCCAGTTGTAACATCCTCCCTAGTCAAATCAGTCCATAAATCAGTCATATTCTATATAAGACTGAAGCCAGAAGCATCCTGCAAAACGCAGTATTCAGAGATTATGCTAAATCTAATCAACTAAAACTGAATGATTACCTGGTGAAATTCAACATTCCTTTTAACCCCAATGACTCCTTGACAAATCTGAAATCTTCCATTGACGTATTTTATGCACATAGAAATAGTTGCATGGAGGCACCTGTCCCCCTCTAAATGAAACAGGTAGTACTTGGGAAAGTGTAGGTAAGTTACAGAACTGTATACAAATCCTGTGTAAAAAGCTGTGTGATGTGACTGCACACTTTGTTTTTTAACCTAAGGCTCCATCAGCATGCTAGCATAGTGGTGGTACAGATCTGATAGCGGTATTTGCATGCTACCATAGGGTGAGAACACAACGTTATAGCTAATAAAACGTGCCAGGAAAGAAGCTGTTTTATGATTCTTCTCAGAAGAACAAGGCAGATTTGTGCCTTGTGTATCAAGTACAACGCAAAAAAGTGTTGTACAAAAGCACCTTTTGACATTTCATATGTGATACAAACACTTCTGCGACTGATAATCTGCATTCATTGAAACTAAATGTTTTTACTACCTTTCTTGTAGGATCTGATAAGGCATTTCACAAAATGGTATTATAGTAATCCATGACAAAATATTTGTACCTCTGTATTAAAAAAAAAAAAAAAAAAAAAAAAATATATATATATATATATATATATATCTTATGTGCGCATATGTGTGTGCCTGTCTGTGTGTGTGTGTGTATGTGCGCATGTGTGTGTGTGTGTGTGTGTGTGTGTGTGTGTGTGTGTGTGTGTGTGTGTGTGTGTGTGTGTGTGTGTGTGTGTGAGGAGAGAGACAGAGTGCGAGCAAGAGAGGATGATCTTCAAAACTGAGATGTGTGCATGAATATTCAGATCCCTTTTTATTACAATTTACTGAACACTCTCAGCATTTGTAAATGATATTATCATTTTGAGCATTTGGCTAAATCCATTCCTCATTTGGCATATTTGCCTGATCTAAGCATTTGAATAAACAGAGTATAGATATTATGCAACTTTTGCCAAAATTCGTTTTTCTGATTGTGTTTTTGTTTTTAGACAAATAATTCAAGTGCCCAGGATATTTTTTCATCAATGATTTATAGCATACTTATTGTATTTACCAAACAAGCCTAAGCATTTTTGTAAGTTCATAGTCAAAGCTTGTGGAACATTTATATAAATTTTCAAAACCTTTGGAACAGTCTAAGAATTTGATCTTTGGTCTAACTGCACAGAAAGACCATTTGGTGCATTTCTCAAACTAATCTGAACATATGTATGCATAAAGCATATGACATTTGGCACATTTCCTTACATGATCCATGCTTTTGGAACACATTACTGAGTGCTAAGTATTTTAAAGATTGTTCTCTGATCACTTGGGGTAGTACTATTTGGAGATGTTCTTTACATTTTAAGATAATTTGGAGCATTTATCTAAAAACTGTGAACATCAGTATAAGAAGTACACTTCGGAACATTTGATTAGAATACTTAGAGCTTTAGCAATTGATTCTGATCAAAGCATTTGCCTGAGTAAAGTTAATATCATTTGAACCCACTACATCCCGGCCTAGTAGTTTAAGAAAATGGTCTGCAGTTCATAGCCTATGCCATATTTCACATATTAAGTCAACATTCTAAATAAATTGTTGTAGCATTTGGACAGTTTGGTAAAGCAAATGTTTTGTGTAAATGACTAGAGGCTATACAGCCTTTGTCTAAATGCGAGGAACATTTAAATCAATACAGATTTTCGCTGCATTTATTCATAGCAGGGAATGTGGAACATTCTCTTTTCTCACACATAACCAAAACAAAAATGGTAAATAATGTACAATTTCATGTTTCTTCTAAACTATTCAGTTACAAAATTTATGGAAAAAAACTTCTAACACTCTAAAATTTTTGTATTAACAATGTTTTCATTCTTTCGAATGTCAGTTTGAAATATGAATATGCAAATTTGCGACGGCACAACTTTTGTTTCCTTTAGTGATCATCTTGTTTTCAGTTTAACCTCACAAACAAATCTTACATAGTCAAAACTGAAATCATTCTTAAACACAAATTTGACTGTTCTGTGTGACACACTAGGAGCAAATCTGTTTAAAATTAAAACCATTTCAGTAAAAAAATGCAGTAAAATTATGATATGTGAAAAAGATGTGCAAAAGCATGTTGCATTTTTCTGTGGAACTGCATGCAAATGTAAAACAGAAAAAATATATGAAACATTATGTGAGGAAAGACCATGCAGCACATATAACTTTATTGTTGAAGAACTGCAGTAAACTCTGACTTTTTCTATTGGAAAAGGCAACCAAAACACACACACACACACACACACACACACACACACACACACACACACACACACACACACACACACACACACACACACACACACACATTTAGCCAGGATGAACTGAATTGTAATTTCTGTTACTAAAGCTTTTTAGAAAATATGTTGTTTGCAGTTTAAATTGTGATTGACAAGGTATAGACTCTGATTAAAAGAGAAATTCTTTTGAAATAATTATTAAAAATACATATATCTCTAGGACATCAGTCAAAAGTTCAAGTGGAATGACCATCTTCTGGCAATTGCTGATCAAGTAGCTATCATCAACAGATGTTGCATGGATGTTACTTCATAAGGGCTGCTGAGCAATATCAATGAGTTTATTTTTCTTGGTTATGTATTTATATTTTGCGCATTCCAAAGTTTGTGATAAACAGTACTCCAAACCCCAATGCAGCACGACATTTTTCATTAGAAGATTATGAGGCCATGTTCTTTCACTTAGTTTCTTGCACTGATTTTACAGATTTTATTTATATTTATATGTGTTGATTAAAACACAATCCCCAGGATTCACGAATCCTCCGTGTAAGACTAAATTAGTCTTACACGGAAGAGCCAGTCTAAGAGTAAGATGGCAGCGTGCCATGCATATTAATGAGGGCGAGCTGCCTCAACTCTAAGGCTAACACAGAGCATGCACGAGTGCAGGGGGCATGTCGGACTGCCGAGCAGTCCAAAAATCCATGCCCCTGCAAGTCTGACACTCGGGAAATGTCTACTTACATGAGTGAGTCCGCTCAAATGTGTACATACCCAACACTACACTCCCCCACATTCTAAACACCTGTACAATTATAAAATGTAAATATTTTTTTTTCATTATTCCCGATATAGCTGCCTGTATTTGCACGTGTTTGTGTGGGTTTGCCCATTGCTTAGCTACAGTTAGCAGTTTAGACACCAAAGAGGATAATAAGAAACGTATATGCAAATTAAGCAAAATAGTGATAGCGTAGTGGTAGAGCCTTCGCACAAAGAGGAGGCATTCCCGGTTCAAGTCCCACCTCTCCCCCTTCTATTTTCTGTTGGAAATATGTATATAAAAATAATTCCTGACATTTATCATTTACATTTTTGTAAAAAGCATTGAAATGGCCTATGTAGTAGTGAACGAATTATATATATATATATATATATATATATATATATATATATATATATATATATTAAGTAATGTGAAGCACTGCTAAGCAAAGTTTACCAGTATTAAGCATATTTAAATGTAATTGCTCATAGATGAGCACTGCGTTAACTAGCACAATGGCTTTGCTCATAGCTGCGCATAGCGCCAACTAGCACAAACAGAACATGTTTGCGTGCAGTTGCGCTCCGCGCTAACCAGCGCAACGTTGGCCAACATCGAGCAACATAGAGCAACGTCAGGCAAAGTTGAGCAAAGTCGACTAAACACTGCCACACCTCCTAGCCGGTCTGACCAGTATTAAAATAAAAAGCAATGACAGGGCTCAAGCCCAGGATATTGTGCACCATAATCACAGTACTGAACCACTAAGCCATGACAGCATTTCATAACCATGCACTTTCAACACACACATACATATTAATAGAAGTTTACCCATTGCTAAGCAGGTGTGCCTTCAGCTGAGTTTTTTCAAAACAGGCCAATCACAAATAAGTGCGGTAAATTAGGCATATTTAAGCTCCATAGGCAGGAATACTTGCCATACCTGGTTGTAGCTCCAATCTGCAGGCAGCATGGCCGGTGCTGGAGAGGGCTGTCGATTTCGAGTGCAATGTTGGGGCATTGAGGAGTCAAAAGTAATGGTTTGGCTCTTTGTCCATAATCATGAGGATAGACTCCTACCGAGCCAGTACCAGGGCACCCAATACAAAGCGGAAGCCTGGAACCATCTAGCTCATGAACTCACCAGTGCCACAGGCATCCCTCAGACTGTTGAGCAGGTCAGACACCAATACTCAGACCTGAAGAGACGCAAGGAGGATCAACTGGACCAGTGGATCCAAAAGGCCCATGGAATGGAAAATGACCCACTACAGAGTAAGTAGCCATGGAATTAAGTATGTAAGAAATGCTATTCTAGTCTATACTATGGATAGGTATGTCTCAATATCACTTCATTTACTTCACAGCTGCAGGTGTCCGTGCTGTGAACCAGCAATCCTATGCAGATAGGCTGCTAAGGCTGCGCCACCAGGCAGGTTAGTAATTATTCTGCATGTACTGTTATATAAAAGAATTGAGGGAGCCTGAAAAAAGTGTTTTAACCCAATAAATAAAGGTATAATAATTCTTTAATAATTATTCTGCATGTAATGTTATATAAAATAAATGAGAGAGCCTCTAGAAAAATGTTTTAAGTTGTTAATAGAGGTATAATTCCTGGAGTGTGTCTATGTCATTTTCTTTGATATGTTGTTGTACTCTTGCATTATAGAAATAGTACTGTTGTGATCTACTTAGACATGTCCGTCAGCGTGCTTCTGATGTATCGAGACAACAGCTTGCAACACGTGGTGGGGTTAACATCCATCCCCCCCTCACCAGAGGGGAGGGGCTGCTCCTGAGCCTGGTGGCACCTGCCCACAACAGCAGCAGACATTTACCATGATGGAGGTTGGAGCCACCCAACAAGAACACATGGAGCATGCAGGTAACATGGCATATCTGTAGATTACTGTTACCTCTATTGGTAGATCATGCATATGTGAGATGTTTACTGTGTAGTTAGAAGATGTGGAGCCTGTTGTTGTGCAATACTGATCATTTGGAACATAATCTGTAGGCCTGTGAATGTAAACTGTTGTTCTACTGTAAGATTGCAAACCCACAGTAGCAATGCCACAGTTGTCGCCACTGACTAACTGTCTCATATCTATGTAGGTCCCTCTGGTGTGACAGCAAGGCAGTGGACAGATGCTGGTGAGTGTGTTCTACATTTATTATTGCAAATAAAAAGTGCATGTCATAGTTAAGGTGTAGGCCATGTACACATGTAACACACCTACTCATAATGCATGCTGTGCATGTTTGCTGTGAGACCACGCACATCTCACTAATGTGATTAGCTGTCTCAAACACATGCAATACACAGACCATCTCAAACAAATGTGGCTACACTGTAGTGACCGTTGGATAGGCAGAGTCGATACACAACATGCACATAACATACACAACTATGCCATACACAGAACATGTTAACATGCTACACATGAAGGATTCACAGACCCTCTGTAAAGTCACACTCCAGTATCCCAAATGTCATCCACACAGCACACATAATATACCTGAGGGGTAGAGGCCTATCATGGGGCAGTGAAACACTCTGCATCACACAACACATTCATGTTAGGGAATGCTCCTTATTGGCCTCCTTACAGATCCATGTAACAACTGGTTGTGAAATGGTGAAGGTAGCCATGGTAGTGCAGTTCCAGTACAGCATGATAGGTTCTGGCTTGGGACACATTTGTAGCCTTGAGTGACCATATGATTCTTCATGATGATGGCTTATGGTACTACACCCCATCCAGTTATTGTAACCACAGTACTACACATAGCTTTCATTGCTATACACCTCAATGTTGTGTGTGTGCAAATATATGCACCTCTAAACAATATACATACCAATCACCATTTGCACAACTGACACATATATGTATTGTGATGCTATTGAGTGGCTAGGTCATATGACACACATTGGGTATGTGTGATGTTTAAATTTGCAGTTGTGTTTTAGCATGCCATGCCATGGATGACACTGGCATGTCCACAATATGATCTACACTCACCATAACTACTGTCCATTATGTATGTGGACCAATGATATCCCATCAGTTATACATGCACCACTGATCTTCTGTGTATACACATCATGCATGAGCTAAAACTGTGTCCACAATTATTTGCTAAAGACACAGAAGCTCTAATCAGAATTGGATATCTATGTGATACACAGATACACATCCAGCCATGGTATGTAGACCTGTGAGTGATGGTGCACAGTACATTACAGAGTTTTGAATACTTGCACAGCAATGTTATGTCCATGTATGCATTGCGTTCCAGGGGGAGGCCAATCACCGAACAAGAAAACACATGCATCAAAGCCATGTATACTATTAGTAACAAGGACTGTCTACACTTGCACTGCATGCTGTTGAGCAACACATGTCCTGCATGCTGACATGTGTGATATGACTGTTTTGCTTGTGATACTGTACCCCACCATCAACTGCTATTGAGTATGTTCTGAGATTGCTGGTGTGCGTGTGTGCGTGTGTGTGTGTGTGTGTGTGTGTGTGTGTGTGTGTGTGTGTGTGTGTGTGTGTGTGCCTGTGTGTGCGTCTGCTTTAGTGAGGAGTGTATTTGTGTGTGTGCATGTGTGTATGTGTGCATGTGTGCATGTGCATGGGTGCATGTGGTCTGACATCATGTACAGGTCTTAAAGTGTGTTTCCTGTTTTCCTCTCACAGGTGCTGAGGTGGGGCTGGTTCAGTGCAGCAGGGAACCTGATGTCACTGAAACAGATAGTGATAATGAGGATAGGTGTGTTGAGGCACAGGCAGGTTTGTCAGGGTCGGTTGTTGGGCCACCAATTGACAGTACACAATTCTCCACCCCATCCATGCACACAGTCATACTGCCTGTACATCCATCATCACCAATGCCCTAAGCAGAGGGACAGTGTACAGTCGGCAATGGCCAGGACAGTGTAGTATCTGTGGCACATGCATCAGGATACAGCAGCCATAGCCAGATGTCTGGAATGGTACCACATAGGCAGATGCCCAGGGGTTCTGATCAGAGCACTGCTGGTCATCATGCCCCTGGCAGACGTGCCACAACTCTTACAACCACACGCATGTTCCAGGCTGTCATGGAGGCACAGGCATGTATGGAGCAGTACACCAGACAGGGACTAAGGGCACAGAGGGCACATAACACCTCTGTAAATGACAGTATCCGTGACCTAGCAGGTGCCATACGTAATTAGACTGAGGTCATTGATAGACGTTGGGGTGAGACATTAGATGTCCTCCACAATGTCATGTCCATGTGTCAGGACAGTGCGGGACAGCTGAGACATTGACGTGGATGCATGCCAGCAACATCATCAGCTGGCAGTCGCCGTGGACGTCCATCAAGTCATAGCTGCTCCCGTAGTGCCAGTACCAGCCCCAGCAGTGTTGGGGGGGCTGTCCATAGACCGTCCTAGATGATCACGTACATGTGGCTCTGGCCAGTCCCAGCAGGGACCTGGATCACGTGGACATATGTCAACCTCTGAGGATAGTACCCAGTCTGGATTAGTACCTGATACTGTCTGTAGCACTCTTACCAGGCACATGTCCCATATCCATGGCCAGAGATGGTGATCTGTAAAGCCTGCCAAGGTACAGTCTGTAGCTGTCCCACAAATCCCCATATATGGCAGCCACATGGTGGAACTGTGTGCATGCAGACACACACACATAAACCAGACACCTATGGCAAACACATACCTGCACACATTACATCCACATTGGCCCATAACAGTACTCTTGGCCCTCACACACACACTCACACACACATGTAGATTGTATGGCTCAATGTAGGCCTCTGCCAAACCAACAACACACCCTGTGCATATGATGAAACCTGTGCCACCTTCTGTCATCTGTAACATTGATGCAGGAACAGGCTAACATGGTGCTGATGCACAGGGAGACTTTATTACAGTATAGCAATGTTTTAATGTGTAGAATGTTGTCAGCAGTAAAGTGTAATGATATCCTTGAAGGTGTAGCTGAGCAGGCATGATGCATTAAAGCTATAATTATCAATGTAGTATTGTTTACACCAGTGTTTATTCCAATTGTGTATTGTCTGCCCATGTGCCACTTGGCTGATGTGTGTAGTTTTGTCAGCATGTGTTATAGAGTGGACAGTAAGTGTGGGATGTGTGCGGTACAGATTTTCAGGTGTATATTTGTGAACATGGTTGAGGTGCACTGTCTGCATGTACCAGCATATTGGACACATGGGCAGGGTGACATGCCCTGTATTAGACAGTGTTAACACTCTGTAGTTTCTATTGGTGACCAGTATGCATTGTACTACACACATTTTGGAACTTGAATACACGTGTGTGTATGACACGGTTTGACACTGTGCTGTGGGTGATACTGTTGTTACTATCTGTCATTGGTTTGCATTCTGGTAGTATACATAATCTCAACAGCCTGCCCATAAACAATTGTTAGATGATGGCTTGACAACTGACACACAGATGTAGGACACACAGTAACATTTGCAGTCTTAAAATACTATTCTATGCCAATAACAAGTGGTATTCACCTGCACTCAGTCCCGGGACTACTCCTGTTTGGCATATAGCTTTCTTAGGTACAAGCAAACCCAGTAGGGATATGTCTGGCCACGTTTGGCAATGCATACTATCGGGCTATAATGCATTCTCCAGATGACACACACATCCTCCAAAAGGGTATCATACAGACAGATACCTGGTGTCAAACCCTTACTGTAAAGCTATAAGCCAAATAAAGCATAGTCATCCACTTTTACAAAACATAGTATCCCCAGAGTACCACATAGGTAGTAGCCCCCAAAATGTGGAACAGGTACCGATGTATACATAGAGCCATGTGTTAAGTCAGCTCTCCTTTGATAATCACATTTCCTAAGGGTTTTGGAAATCCCTCTGTGGATCACATAAGAAATAAGGGGTCTGCATGCATATCCACAAAGGTTGTTGCACACCTATAATAAATAGCCATCTTTGACAGACTTTGCTGCTTTTCAACAGGTTTCAAATATACCTCGGGCATAAACCCTCACTCACACTATTCAACAGAAACCGTAATGAGTGTATG
Source organism: Protopterus annectens (assembly GCF_019279795.1). NCBI lineage: Eukaryota > Metazoa > Chordata > Ceratodontiformes > Protopteridae > Protopterus > Protopterus annectens. The sequence goes on from NC_056741.1 coordinate 1,077,987,899, forward strand.
TGAAACGGATAACGTAGGCCACGATCACTGTAGTGGCTAGGCTTGTCACAAGCATACAGATGTGACCTAAGGTCTGGAAAGCGGCAGCACACTCTGGCAAAGATAACACTTGTTTTCATGGAGAAAGCAGGGTTCCCACCTATGAAATAATTGAGGTCACATGTATGTATATGTATTTGCCACACAGCTACCTGACATGTGCAATGCACATACTGTTGTCATTGTGATATGTCATACAGTAGTAAAAGCAAAACCCACGACACATTGACCAACAGTGTCAAACACACACAGTCACCAAGTGCAGGATTCACACCCCTACCTAACTACTTTATTATATTACAGCAGTACACATTTACACGATGCGCTATACACATTACTGGGAGTTCTCCTTTCCACAGGTATATTTGTAGTATGGTAACATCATCAGACTTGACAAAGTGGGTTACTTTAGGTGACATTAGGTGGGCTACATAGAAGGAATTTCTAAACACTTTGTCAATGTGATCATCAAAGGAGAGTTTACTATCTACCTGGGTCCCCAGGTCCATAATTACATTCTCCGTACATACTGGATTACCACCTATGTGGTAATTTGTGGGCACTTTGTTTTATCCAAAGGGGATGACTATGCATTTTTTGGCATTTTGCTTGAGGGTATTGTTTTGACACCAGGTATCTGTCTCTGTAAGACCCTTCTGTAGGATGTCTGTGTCAGCCGTAGAGTCGATTATGGACCACAGTTAGCAGTCATCTGCAAACTTGGTCAGCCATACTCCTCCCATGCTTGCTTGTACCTCTGAGCAGTATCTACTGAACAGGTGGGGTCCCAGGACCAAGACCTGTGGGATGCCACTTGTGACTGGTTTAGAGTCGGACATGGCACCCGCAACTCTGACTATGTGTGTTTCATCTGTGAGCCAATTGGCCACCCATCCTGTGACAGGGGTTAATGTTCAAGCTGGTAAGCTTGTCCATGATGCCAGAGTGGGGAATGGTGTCAAAGGCCTTAGTGAGGTCCAGATGGGCTGTGTGGACTACTTTCACCTACATCTATGTCCTTGGTAACTGTTTCAAAGAAGTCAACTAGGTTTAGGAGGCAGGATCTGCCTTTATCAAAGCCAAATTGGGTAGAGTCCAGTGTCTGGACATTCCCAATGTCTCTGTTTATGGGTTCCATGATAATTTGCTCCATAGCTTTGCAGACCAGGCTGAGTAGGCCTATAGGGCAATAGTTTCCAGGTTCTGTTGTGGCACCACCTTTGTGGAGCTGGATGACTGTTGCTGTATGCCATTCTTTGGGTACATAGCCTGTGGTAAGGTTGAGTCTGGACAGTGAATGTAGATGAGGGTGCAGTTCCTTTTGGGACTGGTGTAAGACGCAGCCTGGGACACCATCCAGTCCCATTGATGCTGTGTTCTTAGCTTTGCAGAGAGCTGTTTTTACCTGCATGTCCATGAAGTCTGGGGCTCTGCATTCTTCTGGGATGGACACAGGCCTTTTTGGGGGTGAGGGGGGGTGAAGTTTGCACTGAACCTGTCCGCCAGGATGTGGGCAATGTTAGTTGGTTCAGTGAATTTTTTGCCATTTTGCAGTAGCTGACAGTATATTTGAGAGTTGCCACCTTAATGTTTGGTATAACTAACAAAGGCTTTGTGGTTGTTATTTTTAGATTCCTTGGCAATTTGTCTTTAGAAACTGGCCTTGGATTATTTTATGAGCAATCATTGTTTCTTCCTAATAATGATCAGTAATGCCTTTCCTTTTGTGAAGTTTGCTCTATCATGTTTTAGTTTCCTCCTTCTGTTGTATAGCTTATTTATGGGCAATGGCCATCAGATTGGTTTCTTCTTTTTGGAGGAGTTCGTCTTGGTTTTATTTGGGATGTCTCGATACATGCATCCCTGTAGATGCTCATAGAATGCACTTGTAAATGATTCTGAAGATTGTATAGCATTATCCTATAGCAAGGGGGCTTTGGAACTTTCCACTTTGGTCTTGAGAAGTGTGCAGTTTGCTTTTGAAAATTTCTTTACAGTGGTTTCCTTGACTGGGGGGGGATGTGGATGTCCAGTGTGATTACTTTATGGTCTGAGATTACCAGCGAGGGGTTTATCTCTGGTGTGGAACACTGGTACCCCATGTTGGTGATGATCAGGTCCAGTATTTTGTCACCTCTAGTGGGCATGGTGACCAGCTGTTCCAGGGTGTTTGAGTTTTTAAACTCTAGGAAGCATTGGGCAAAGGATGTTGTACACGAGTAATTCTCCCAGTCAATGTTTGGGTAGTTGTAATCTCCTCATATAATGGTGTTTGGTAGGACCTTTATATTTTCCAGTATTCTCAGGAATACTGAGTGAGGTTTCTGAGACAAGGTAGGTGATCTGTAGCAGGCTACAATCTGATAAGCAGTGTTGCTCAATGTTAGTTGCACTTGCATGGTCTCCAAGGCCTCATGCTGTGCCACTAACCTGAAGGTGTAGGTATCCATAAGGTAAATGGATACACCCCTTCCTTTTGTATTTCACTCTGGGTTTTGGGGCCGAAGATCAGAGGGATTGTGAGTGTTTTACGTGGAGCATGTACAACAGGTCTGTGTTTGACATAGCTTTGTATGATAGGCAGAGATCACCTCTGAGTAGGAGATATGCGAGAGAGTACAGCTGGAGCATTTTGAGATGGTCTGTGTATGGCATGTATTTCAGGCCGCTAATCCTCTTTGTGAGGTATTTCTGCAGGCTTTCCAGTTGTTGTAGATGTCTTGTAAGGTAGATAACAAAAGGGGTGTTGTACTCTATTATGGATCTAGTGAGTGATGAGTAGAGGGGAACAATGTCCTCTTCTATTCTGCATGAGACACCTTTTGTGATGAGGTGTGCCACATAGAAGGATTTCCTGACTACTGTGGGGATGTGATTATCACAGGTGTGTCCACTGTCCACCTGTGACCCAAGGTCTCTTATCACACTTTCAGTGTGAAGTATACTACCGCCTATGTTGTAGTTCATGGCTACAGAGTTTTTACCAAAGGGGATGACAATGCACTTTTTGGCATTGAGCTTGAGGGCATGGCTTTGACACTAGGCATCTGTCTCAGTGAGGCCCTTTTGTAGGATGTCCACATCTTTAGTAGTTTCAGTTATGGCTCCTAGTTTGCAGTCTTCTGGAAACTTCATTAGCCAGAGACCTTCCATGTTAACATTTACTTCAGGGAAGTAGATACCAAACAGGACAGGACCCAGGACTGAACCCTGGGGTACTGCACTCATCACTGGTCCAAAGTCATACTTGGAGTCTGCTACTTTCACAGTGTGTGCTCTGTCAGTGAGCCAGTTGGCAACCCATCTTGTGACATAGCAATTTATACCTAGTTTAGTGGGTTTATCTATAATTTCACAGTGGGGGATGGTGTTGAAAGCCATGGCAAGATCTACATAGGCTGCATGAACCACCTTACCCTTGTCTATGGTTCTGGTGACTGCTTCAATGACATCTATCAGGTTTAGGAGACATGATCTGCCTTTTACAAACCCAACATGGTTGTGGTCCAGAGTTTGGAGATTACCAATGTCTTTTTTTATAAGTTATATGATGATACATTCCATGGCCTTGCAGAGCAGGCTTATCAGGCTAATGGGGTGCTAGTTCCTGGGGTCTGTGGTAGCTCCCCCCTTGTGTAGTGGGATAACCATCCCTGTGCACCATTCAGGAGGCACAAAGCCTGAGGTGAGGCTATGACTGAACATGGTACGTAGGTGTGATGCCTGTTCATTCTGTAGTTTGTGTAGAACACAGCCTGGGATGTTATCTGGTCCCATGGATGCTGTGTTCCTGGCTTTGGAGAGTTTTTTTTACCTGTGCAGCCATGATGACAGCAACTTTGCAGTCTTCCATTATAGAGATGTGCTCTTTCATGGGTGAGAGGGGAGTAAAGTTAGCACTGATCCTATCTGCCAGGATGTTGACAATATCAGCTGGGTCTGTATATTTAGTGCCATTGTGCTGTAACTCAAAGCAGATCTGAGTGTTGCCATTGAGATTCTTGACATAGCTATAGAATGCTTTGTGGTTGTCTTTAGAATGAGTGTTGATTTTGTTTTCTTAACTAGCTTTGGAGGATTTTATCAGGGATCAGAGCTTCTTACTTATGTTGACCATGGAGCTCCTCCACTCATGGGATTTTACCCTGTTTTGCAACAGTTTCATCCTTCTGTTGTGCAGTTTGTTTATGGCAGGGGAACACCAGATTGGCTTCCTTTTCTTGGAGGATAGCGTCTTGGTTCTGTTTGGGATAGCACGATGCATGCAGTCATGTAAGTGCTTATAAAGTGCAATTGTGAAGGATTCAGTAGTCATAACTGTATTGTCCATCTGCATGGGAGTCCTGCAGTTCAGCACTTCTGTCTTAAGAAGCATGAAGTTGGCTTTGGAGACATTTTTTAACATGGTTTCCTTAATGGGGGTGTGGGTCCAGAATGTGGATATGTAGGGTAATTAGCTTATGGTTAGATGGGACCAATGAGGCGCTGACTTCAGGTGTGGAACACCAGTCACGCAGGACAAACCAAACCCCGTAACCAGCACAAATAACCACAAAGTGAGCTAAATGCTACTCATTGCCAGAGGTCTCAGCCTCCAGATGGACACACTCAAGGCACTTCTCATTATGGAGAATATTGATATCTGTACAGTAACAGAAACCTAGTTCAAGGCTCCAGACAGCACACCAGCACTACCAGGATACTACTCATTCCATACCTTCCAGCATCAGAACCTGAATCATAGCACATAGGGTGAGGATGTATCCATATTCATCAAGCATACCTACACCTCTCTCTACATGCTCCCTACAGGATATGTACCCATAGAATGTTGCACAGCAATGTTCTTCACACTCCACAGGGGTAGGGCCACAAAAACCCCTTGGCATTCATGCTCTATGCGCCTGACAAATGTGTTCTGCAAGGCAATGGAGCCAATCTTAATGGAAGTCAACAATACAAAGATTGGGAACCTTCACACAGATGAGCACACCCAGTTTGGCTTTGTCAAATGTAGACCACACCTCCTGAACTGTGAGGATTTCTTCAACAGTTACCCAAGCTACAGATGATTGAAATGAGCTCAACACAGCCTACCTATACCTTACTAAGGCCTTTGAAACCATTCCCCAGTCAGGTATCATAGATGAACTCACCAATCTGGCCATGAATCCATACATCACAAGATGGATTGCAAACTGGCTCACAGATAGATCCCACACATTAAGAGTTGCTGGCTACATGTCAGGCTCTACACTGGTAACAACTGGTGTCCCCCCAGGGTTCAGTCCTGGGGTCCCTCCTGTTTGGTATAGACTTCTCAAATGTACATACCAACACAGGAGGGTTGTGGTTGACTAAGTTTGCTGGGAACTGTAAAGTGTTTGCCATAATAGATTCCCCCAAAGACAGACATATTCTCCAGAAGCGACTCTGTGAGACAAATGTGTGGTGTCAGAATCATGGCCTCAAGCTCACTGTGGAGGAATGCATAGTGATCCTCTTTGTTGAAAACAAAATACCCACAAACTACCACATAGGTGTTACACCCTTAAGAATGACAAGGTGATAAGGGATCTGGGACACAAGTAGATAGTCATCTTTCCTTTGACAACCATGTTGCCAAAGTGATTGGGAGATCCTATGTGGCCCACCTAATCAAGAAAGGGTTTGCATCAGGATCCAAAGAGGTAGTGTTGGCACTCTACTCTTACATCATCAGACCCATCATTGAGTACAGTGTACCATTTTGGATGTACTCGACTTAGCATATCCAGCAGCTGTAGAGACCACATAGGTACCTCACCAAGAGGATTACTGGCCTCAAACAGTTGTGTTATGCAACACAACTGGTAAAACTAAATTTGTTCTTCGTTGCATACCACCTACTCAGAGGCACACTCTGCCTAACATACAGAGCCATGTCCAACACATAACTGTTGAACATGCTCCATCTACAGATAACAACATTGAGTCACCCTACACATTCCAGGGATATGAACCTCATCACAATGATGAATACAACATGCTGGTGGGATAGAGTGCCATCCCAGACACTTGCCTTACTGTGGAACAGAGTCCCAATGTACATCAGACAGAACCCCTCGCTGACACTCTTCAATTGGAACCTTGATGAGTGGATGGGAAACAGACAATTCATGCCAGGCATCACATCAGCAGCCCCACTAGAAAGGGGTTTAGGGTACTAACTATTAGAACTAGGGCTTGGGAGACTACCCAATTGTGTGGTGAAAGCTGCGCAACTTGCGTAGGCTGATATATGCCTTTGTGGAGATAGTCTACTACATACCTATGAACCTATGTGACAGGTACATGTCTACAGATAGTAGATGTGTACTTCATTGTACAGTCATGTTGTACAGCAGGCACATGGACCACATACACTGTAATGCTTACAGATACTGGTGGCTGTTATGTACAGTGGGAGAGATGTGCACCTCATGTCTTTAATGCCATTGGGATGTGTGCTGAGTGGGACAGTCCTGGATGGCTCCCTGTCATGGTCACCCTCTTACACACATCTCTGCCCATCCATCTTTGGCTTATTATACTGTGTTCCCCCTACATATATATATATATATATATATATATATAGGTACATAGGTAGGTAATAGGCTATCTGCCTGAAGGCATATATTAGTATAGCCAGAGTGTGCAGCTATCACCACCCATGGAGTTAGGTCCCTAGGCCTCTGTGTAGTAGAGCTGATGAAGTGATCCATGGTGTGACAGTTCAGTTTCACATACACTCATCAAGGCTCCTCTGGAAGAGTGTCAGTATGGGACTCGGCTTAATGTCAGTTGGGAGCCTGTTCCAAAGCAAAGGAAATCTGTGAGTTAGTAATGTATCCCTCCAACATGTTCTATTTAATGTTATGATGATGATATGCCTAGAGCATGTGGTACAGTAAGCTTGGGTTTACTTCAGATAGCGCATGCACATCAGTTCTGCATTGGACATGGACCTGTCTGTTGGGCAGAGATCTCCTGCGTAGACAGTATGCAACAGAGTACAGACTGAGTTAAATTCAGTCTTGTTGCATGGGGCAACTGTTTGAGGCCAGTAATCCTCTTGTTGAGGTACTTCAGTGGTCTTTCCAGCTGCTGAAGGTGCCTAGTCAGATTCATCGCAAGTGTGTTGTGGTACTCTCTGACAGGTCTGATGACTGATGAGTAGAGGGAACCTCCTTTGACCTACATGCAAAGACCTTGGCAGTTTGTGGGAATACATAGCATGATTTTCTAACCACTTTGTGAATGTGTTTCTGGAAGTAGAGATGACTATCCACATGTGTCCATAGATCCCTTATTATCACCTCCATATTTAGGGTGTTGGCACCTATGTGGTATTTGTATGACTGTAGCTTGTGGCCATAATTTTGACACCATATCTGTCTGACTGAGACCCTTTTTAAGGATGTCTCTGTTGTCCCAAACATCGATTATGACAACTTTTTTGCAGTCATCCACAAACTTTGCTAAACATAGCCCTCATGTGTTTGACTGTTTTTCTGAAAAGTATACACCAGACAGGAGGGGTCCCAGGGCTGAGCCATGGGAGACAGCAGTTGTTACCAGTTTGAACAGAGGACCACAATTCTTACCTTGTGGGATCTATCTGTGCCCCATTTGGTAATCCATCAGATGACATACATATTTATGCACAGGTTGTTGATTTTGTGGATACAACATGTGTCTGGAATGTTGGAAAAGGGCTTTTCAATGTCTATATGGGACGTGTTTAGCTCATTTCATTGATGTATGCCCTGGGTGACTGCCTTGAAAACAATCTAGCAGGTTTGGGAACCATGATCTGCCCCTGACCAAACCAAAATGGGTAGGGTTGGGTGTTTGTAGGCTCCCGATAGCTCTCTTTATGAGTTCAATCATGATGGACTCCATGGCCTTGCAAGTCAGGCTTAATAGGCTTATAAGACAATAGTTCCCATGGTCTGTTGTGCACCAACACTTGTGGAGTGTGCCAAACATTGCTGTAACCCATTCAACAGTTTCATATCTTGTACAGAGGGTGAGTCTCAACAGACTGTTCAGGTGCAGAGTCTGTTTGTTTTGGAGTTCACATATGACACAGCTAGGGAAACCATGTCATCCCATAGACGCTGTGTTTTAGGTTTGGAAAGAGCTGTTTAACCATTGTATATGTGATTTCTGGGTTTTCACAATCTCCAGGTATGATAATGGGCCCTTTTGTCAGTGAGAGGGGGGTAAATATGTACGAACCTGTCTGACAAGATGTTGGCAATGTCAGTCATGTACATGTATTCATTTACAGTTTGCACTGACTCAGAACATATATGAGTTTACATTGATATTTATGACATAGCAAAATAAAGCTTCATGGTTCTCTATGGACTCTTTGACAATATTTTTGCCAGAACATGGATTGGATAATGTTAGGAGTGCTCATTGTTTATTGATGATACTGATAGGAAATTTATTGATCTTCTTTGAATTTTCAATTTCTTTGAACGACTTAAGTACTTGTAGTACATAGTTTGATTATGACAGGAGTCCAATATATTATATGGGTCTGTTTTCATATAACTGTGTGTGCAAGGCAGGATTGGTGAATAATGACAAGTTTCTGGGGTAAGAACTGCAACTGCCAGATATGTGTGGCCCACTGCTGTACTCAGACATGGCCTAAGTGTGTGAGCATGCCCAGTATGATCTTTCAGTATGTTGCTGACTGAAATTTGTTAACTTTATTTAAGTGTGTGAGCATACCCAGTATGGACATATATACTATATGTGTGTGAAAAATCAAGTTGGTTTTTACTTCAGGGCTCACCTTTGTGTTGTACATTGACAGGAAGCATGCTGTGCCTGCAGGGCTTCCATGAGTCACTTTGCATAGACTTATCAACATTTCTACATACGGGGGGACAGCTATTATTTGTACATTTCTACCCGGGGGGCAGACCTGATTGTTACTGTGGGTGTACCTAGGATGAGGGGTTCACCTGACACTTATACACATTTGCTAGGCCTGCACTGCTATGTCAGGTACTCCATTTCAGTCTGTACTGTTGCATATCATACTGGCTTGAGGCATACTACTGTACTACGGATCTTAGCTTCCAATTTCATGCATATTAGTTTGTGAATTCATAGCCTACCCAACCCACATCACACTGCCTGGCCGGCTGTTATCTGTCTGCATAGGCCTGGGGTGAAGTTACTCATATGCCTCTTCAGAGGGTATGATACAGCATTTGTTTGTGTTTGCATTAGTCTACAATTGTCCTGCTGTGTCTGTGCCAGTGAAATGCTGTCATGGCTTAGTGGTTCAGTTCTGTGACTATACTGCACAGTATTCTGAGTTTGAGCCCTGTCACTGCTTTTTATTTTCCTGCTGGGCAGACCTGACTGTTTAAGGAACAGTAAAGCAGGTGTGGGCATGTTTACCCGACTTTGCTCAACTTTGCCCGACCTTGCCTGACTTTGCCCGACTTTGCCCAACATTGCTCAACATTGTCCGACGTTGTGCTAGTTAGTGCGGTGTGCAGCTCACCGCAATTGTGTTTAAATATGCTAAATAGTGGTAAAATGTACTTAGCACTGCTTTATATTGCTTAAAATAGGGCAATCATGCCTCAGGTTGTGCTGCAGGGCTGCCTATATTGGATGCGCATAGTACACTCCCTATACATGTTTGAAAACAGGTACTGTCAAGTTAGGCATCCCTTTTATTGTATGTGCAAGTCAGAGAGAGGTGTCATTTCCAGGGTTCCTACTGAGTCAGTGTATGTGCTATGCGTTGCCTCTTTGCCAAGGCCAAGGCGTACTGGGCATGCCGCCTTCTTCCTACTGGGGCAGGCACAGGTTGTTCCTCCTCCGAGTCACACTGTGCCTGTGCAGGCCTTGGCAATGGTGGGGGGATGTTTGGCCCTGCCCCATGCTGTTCCTGCTGCAGCTGTTTTTGCAGGATCATATTGTGCAGCATGGCACATACCATAACAATTTGGGCACATGTAGTTGGTGTGTACCGCAAGGCTCCACCAGATGTGTCCAGGCACCGGAACCATGACTTGAGCATCCCAAACACATGCTCAATAATGTTTCTTGTTTGTGCATGTGCCTCATTATGGAGTTCTTGTTTGGGTGTGTGTGCATTTCTGATGGGTGTCATCAGCCACGGCTCCAGTGCGTATCCAGCATCCCCCACTAGGTGACCATCAGGAATGTCCCCATTGGCAAATATCTGGTACAGCTGTGTCAGATGCCAGATGTGGAAATCATGATAGCTTCCAGGGCAGCCAGCACACACATTCATTATTATGCCCTGGGCATCGCACACGACCTGGCAGTTGATGGAGGTTAAGCCCTTGCAGTTGATGTAGATCCTATGCCGCTCACCGGGTGGTGCTTTGATGTGTATGTTCGTGCAATCTATTGCACCCACTACTTCAAGGTGTTCTGCTATTTGATGGGAAAGACGCATATTGCTGGCCAATGCCTCACAGGAATTGGGGAAATATATGTGGTCACCAACATGTGCTGACATGGCATCCAGGAACTGGTGCAGTACCCTGGATGCTGAGGCCTGTGAAACCCCCATCATATCACCTGTCAATCTTTGGATGGTACCTGTAGCTAGTATTCGTAGGCCAATGCATACCTTGGTATCCATTGGGATGGGTTCCCCTCTGTTGGTTATGTGTGTGAGGCGTGGCCGGCACAGCTCAACAATTTGCTGCAGGAGGTCTCTGTCCACTCCATAGCGCTCCACTATCTCCAGCTCATGTAGCCCCTGGTAGGTTACCCTGGGTCTGTACACTGTTCTCCATCTCCTCACTGTGGGTTGCTCAGCAGCATTCCCAACATCACCACCCTCAGCATCTTGCACGTGTTGGTTTATGATAGCAATAGCAGCCCCTAACATTTTGTCTGAGTTAAGCTTTTTAAGTTTTCACTCTTTGTATACTGCAGTGTTGCAGAGTTCTTGGGAAAAAAACAGGGTAGACTGCTGTTTGCAGAGTTTAAAGTGCTGGGCTTGGCTGGGCTACTCTCCTGCCTGTGTAATTGGCTGATTCTGATATATTTCACCTGGCAGCTCTGCTAGTTCTCCTTGGTTAACTTCCTACTACTTCTTTTCTTTCCTTTTCCCTTTCTGTTTCCACAAGGGGCAGCGCCGTGCAAACAAGCGCACACTCGCACACATGCATGCACACGGTGTAAGCACGTTTGCAAGAAATTTCAGATATATCCACGGCGTACACCTTTGGTTTCTAGTTTTCAGCTAGGACAACTGTAGACACGCCTCTTGCAATCCTGAGCAACTCAGGGCAAACACAAGCCACTGTGCTCTAATAAGCTTACAGTCTTTCAGACATACCCCCTCATGATGTCACCTGTTTTCTATTCTACTACTCCCCTACTCCTACACTTACACTCTAGCGACATGGCTCACATGCTGGGGAAAATTGGGATTCACTATCCTTATTCTCATTTGCATAGGATTGCCTACTAATGCTTGGTTATATCTCTCACACTGAGCTTCCCCCGCTTAGCAACCACTACTCAGTGGCCATGTTGTTTTCAGCCTGCCATTCACCTGCATGGCAGAACAAGTTTTTAGTGAAAATGCCCATTTTTGGCTATTTTTCAATTTTTTTCATTTTATTTAAAGCGCTGCACGTTTGCGAGGCACTGCGCTACGCTTAAACATCGGAGATTGGGGGAAAAATGGATTTTAAGGATTTACAACATTTGCAAATGCCAATGGCCTTATATTTGGCCATTGGCATGCTTCCTCAACTAGATGCATCCTTTATTTGGAGCTGTCATAGCTCCATTTAGCTATTTGCAGAACGGTACTCTGTTACCAACGGAGTACATTTCTGCAAATAACACTACTCTTACATGGACAGGTTAGTGTTTCCTGGATCACAAATTTACCTCATTTGCATTGCTTTCAGCAGCAAATGAGGTAATTTGCATACCATAACACTGTTCGTGCAAGAGTAGCTTTAGAAGTGCTCTTGCACTCCCCTGACGGCTATTGCTGGATCGCTCGGCAGACATATTGGCCGCCTACCGTCTTACACTAATCTTAGACTCTGTGCAAGCCTTCGTAAATCCAGCCCATTATTTTTGATCATCACATACTTATTTTTTTCAAGCATGAAAAACTTTTATTGAATAAAAACAGAGACTATGAATACTACAATATCTAGGCCTAACAAATGCCCCTCCATTTCAGATATCATAAACAAATACAATCTCCCTCAAAACTTACCTTTCCAAACTCAAACTTGATTAGTAGCAGCCAAGTCAAACAATCAATATGACGACACTGTTTTACTGCAATCATGTAGACAAATTATGGAACTCACTTCCATCAAGCCTGAGACAAGAACCTAATCACATTATATGCCTTTGTAAACATTAAGTCCATCTAAAATCTAACTAGAGCTGCAATTGCACATAGCATGTCTTGTCTACATACTTAATCTATAAAGGCCTCAGTTATACCACTATTCTTCTGAACAGAAGCACTTCTAGTTCTCATCCTCTTACCTGTTCAACCAGTTGCCACTACTGCTCACCTTTGTTTCATTAATTCTTCTGTTGTCTCACTTCTCCTCTCCCTTACCATTACAATCCCAACCCACATGAAATTCATTACTTCGTAAATGTTATATTTGGGAAATGCCTAGCACTGAAAAAAACTTTACATGATATGTTCATCCTTATAAATTATTTCATACCTAAAAATGGCAGGTGGATGTCCTTCCACATGTACAATTCATCCTTGATCTTTCTAAATAATTACCTCAGTGTTACGTTGAATTCACATGCTAATTTCTAGAACTAATTTTATACCTACATGTCTGTATTCAAGATTTACAGAAATAGAGAAATGTGTGTCAAAAGATATGAACAGGTATTTCTAAAAGGTAAAATTACAAATTTGTTTTGAATTAGTTTGAGTTCAGGTCAGAAGACAAAGGAGTATATAATTTCTATCAGGGTATGGATATGAAGCTCAGGATGAGATAACCATACCATACAAGTATCTGTGAAATGAGATTAGACTGTCTGAGCACAGGATAGTTGCTCTTCGTAGTTATATGCTTTTTCAGAAGGATTGCTAACTATTTTGTCACCACCACAAATGCTTAAGGGGATAGAGGACATCTTTGCCTCATGCACTCTGAAATTTGTGTGCTTGATGGTAACTGATTATTAAAACAAAACATTGAACAGATTCCAAAACTTTAGAAAAATCCAGGAAAAGTGATATAAATGGCTACTTTTCTGACTGTGCTGATTTCTAATAATTTACCTATATGCCTAACAAATCAGCACTCCCATATTTCTTTCATACATTCTTACTGATATTTGTATGTGAGATAAATTAGTATATGCTGTACTGTCCATGCTAAAATCTTCACAAAGATTGACATTTCTAATTCTATGAATGAGATTGCCCTGTAGTTATTGGGATCCAGCCTGTCATTAACTTGTTTAGAGAATATAACTTATTTCGCTGCTGTAGATTCAATAGGAAATCAAGTAGTTGTTCCACTGTGATGTATAATGCATTTGACAAATGCACTATGTTTTATATTTCCTACAGAACTCTAGTGATAAGCCATCAAACACAGGGGTTTTACCCACAGCCAATTAATCTGTAGCTGTATATTAGTCAGTAATGGTTATAGCTGGAGCTTATTCTAGTCTTCGGGAATTATAATCTTTAATTACAATCTATTTAATACATTCTGTATTGATTCCACATGTATGTATTATGTTGTTTAAAGTTTTACTGTAGTCTATTAATGTAATATTGCTTAAATTTCACTGAGTCCACAACTAACTTACCATTACATTGCCAAGTCCCTAGTCCACTATGTCACAATGGAGAAGTTCCATTTATTTCAATGGAATGCCATAATTTTGTTTTTTTCGTGAAGTCTACTAAATTTCATACTTTTACTTTTCTGTCTACATATCTTAATATTCTGTAATAAGCTATCATCGCTGTAAATATTTTTATATCCATTTATCAATCTATTGATTGTCTATCTAGCTGTCTTTTTCTTTCTTTCTATCCCTCTCTCTCTGTTTGTGTTCATGTAAATTTTTTAATTATTCTTGAATTTCCTGCAGTTTAGACAAGTATTCATGAGATTTATGCAGATGCATTAAGGAATTCGGGGGTGAACGCTAACAGGAGCAGCTGAACCATGATTCATAGGGGCCATTTATACCAATTTGTGGTGTCCTTGAATGTAGTTAAGCAAATGAGTAGATAATGAGATGTAAATGAGAAATGATGTAAATGTTCATATGCTAATTAAGACTATTTTACCATTTGCAGTTCTAGTCAATCTTTCCAACTTTCTCCCGTGTGTCACAGATGAGCTATAAAATGGAAAGTATCACCAAATCAATTAGAGTTGCATTTGGTGAAAATGCTATCTCTTGTGGTGAGCTTTGCTATTCCTAGGTCAGAGTTATTTGTCTTGGCTAGGCCAAAACCATTTGTGCCCAGTGGCACTGGCCCACCAAGAAGGTAAAAATATAAACAAAAGATTACTCATTATAACTTTGACAATCAAGAAATCCTTGATAGATTTATAGTGGACAGGGACATTATAAGGGTCTTAGAGGGTATATTTGACCACCATAGAGGCACTGAAGGAATGTGTGGACTTCCTATTCCTGTGGACACCAAAGTGTGTATACCCCTCACTATACTTACTACAGGGACCTTATGGAGACAGACTGGGGACATGTTTGGGATCTCACAGGCGTCTACCTCGAGGATACTGAAGGACTTCCTAGATGTACTCTTGGCACATGTGGCTCAGTGCATCTATTTTCAAGAGTCACCTCAGGCTCAAGCTCAGGCTTTGAGTGCCTTTTCTGGGATGGCACATTTTCCTGAAGTACCCGATGCAACAGATTGCACCCATGTCATTATTAGGGCCCCTCCTGGTCCACAGGGTGAGTGGTACCACAATAGGAAGGGCTTCCATTCCATCAATTGCATGGGGGTGCATCATTAATATCTCTACCCATCATCCTGGCAGTGCAAATGATTCCCATATCTGGCACACTTTACCACTTCTTCCTGCATAGTAGAATGCACAGTGAACATCTTGTTAATAAACTGAGTTTTTTTGAGTAAGTATTTATTCATGTTAAATGTAATTGCTGTATATTATTCTGTATTTTCTTATTTTGTTTCCCCTCTTTTTATTTTATTTTATTTATTTATTTTTGTTTTTGTTAAGGGGATGCTAGATATTCACTGCAGCCATGGCTCATGACTCTGGTGAGAAATCCATCTGGAGCTGCGGAGAAGAACAATTACACATAGCTGTCCCAGACCTGTATTGTAACTGAGGCATTTCAAGTGCCTGGATGAGTCAGGACGGTGCCCTTAAGTATGACCCAGCTACTGTGTGTATGATGTTCACTGCCTGTTGCATTCTGCACAATAAGATCATCCCCTAGTCTGGTGGTGAAGTGCCCCATGTTGTCACTGCAGCTCTCAGTTCTAGTGTCACTTTGACTAATCATGACCAGCTGGCAGCAGTAGTAAGGGACCACTTGCCACAAGCTCATACACAGCATATGGCTGCACAGGTTAAGAGGTGGCATCTTGTCCAGAACTATGGACTATGACATTCAGGTTTGTGTTTCCTTTTTAATAGTAAAAAACAAATAAAGTATGATTGATGCATGCAGCGATACCTGTGGGCTATGCTGTGTGGATCATGTACTACTGTCACTGTTTATCTGACATTCTCTCTTATCTTAAATAGATTTTTTTAGTAGCGTAGAGTGATGACTGATGCTATCAGACAACAAATCAACAAACAAGTCAACAGTTACGCATGCTGTATTTACTAACTTTTTGATTTAATTATTTATTTACTACGCGATAGAAAGCAATGCTGCCAACAGTGAAGCTGTTGAGTTTCCTTTGCCATTTCTGTGAAAACAATTATTTTGCACAGCGGATTTCTTTCTTACTGTCATTCCACATTGTTATGACTTCAGAAACTGTCTTCATTTGTGTGGTAGTGATGGTGTACTAGCAGAAGTTAACTTCATATGGCAGGATGATTATTTCATATAACGTGTCATTTCTGTATGATGTAGTGGATCTGGAAATGTTTTCTCATTGCTATTGTGATTTCTTATGTAACTGTAAGCATACAGAATGGTAATGCATGTTTCATTGGTTTTTGCCCCACTGTTCACTGATGAATGTAACAGATGTGCATAGACTTCTATCCTCTCCACAATCAAATTGTATTTAAACAGAAATTCAAATGATTGCAATTCAGAGAATGGTGAAAGTAATAACTGGAAAGGGAATAACTTTACATATATACAGCCATATTTATCAATAAATGTAATTCACAACAGCCCCAGATCAAATGAGTCATATGCATCTCCTATCGATAGGCCTGTTGATGCTGCACCTGATCTGGAGGATGGGATAGTATGAGAACTGTAAGGTTAGTTACTGTGATGGTCTAGATCTAGAGAAGGAAGATGACCCTGCTGTCAGTGACCTGACACTGCTGTGTGACCATGACCTTGACCAGGAACGTGATGTTTTCCAAGATGTAGATGACTATTAACATACCCTGTGAGAAATGCGTTGTGATTGTTCACTGTGAGAGCTGATATTACAGTCTTGAGACCCAGTGTTAGCATCATTTCATCTCCACCCATGTGTCTAGACAGTACATTGTCCACTTCCCCTAGTAAGACTGAGTCCAGCTTGACTCTGGTATGTCCTAACCAGTATACAAATGGAGGCTGTAAATGATGCCAGGTGTGTTACCATACTATGCATCAGTGACACCGTGGCATTATTGCTGCTCTCTGCCAATTCAAAGTAGTGTTGGAAATTTTCCTGCATACCTTGTAGGACTTTCAACATTTTTAGCTGACACTCTGTAGCACTGATCTGAGACCTAACTATGTCATGGCACATTTCATGTTGTGCTGTGAATGCTTTAAATGTTTCCTGAGGTAGTTCAAAATAATTTCTGCATCTGTCACCTGTTTGTAATGTAGTTACTATGGGCAATATGGCCTCAGACTGCCTGCCTTCATCCTCAAACTGTTCTTCTGCATGTGGAGACACTGGTGTAGATGTCCAGGTTTGCTCCTACTGTAGATTTGTGAGTAGCATGTCAGCATGTGCTTGACATTGTGATGCACTGTCACTTTCTGCAGAGTTACTAACATGTTGTGTGGTGACAGATCCTGCCATTAAACTTGGAGACTGCCTGACACTTCCCTCAGGTTTTCCATAGGTTCATAGGTGTTTAATAGGCTAATTTCCACAACTGCCTTTTTAAGCCTAGCCATGAATCCCAAATCTTGGAAAAGTTCTGTTAGCCTTGGTATGTGTAAGCAGAGGCTTGGGAGATGAACCATTTGCAGGTTGCCAGGGTCCATTAGAAACATAGGTGCTAAACCAGGGTTGAATTTCCCATTCCTATATCCAATTGTCCAAGTTATACTTTAATTGGGTTAGGGAGGAACTCTGCTTCGCATGAATGAGGAGCCTGTTCCACAGATAGGGTAGCCTCTTGGATACATACCTGTCTGTCCAGCAGGTCCTATTTATATCACAGGCAAGGTTTAAGTCTTTAGAATGGGCAATAATGGTGCTGTTTGTTATGTGGATTTAAGGTCAATCAGAGTGGGGTCTGACAGTGGCCTGTATGCCAGGCATAGATCTCCCTTCAAAAGTCTATGGGAGACAGAATGCAGAGACAGGGCCTTCAGGTGGTCTATAGGACTTTTTCCTTACACCCTGAATTCTTTTAGCGAGGAACCTCTGTGGATGTTCCAATTGTTGGATATGCCTGGTTAGGTATATACCAAAGGGGGCACTGTACTCAGTGATAGGCCTGATGAATGCTGAATACAGTGGAACAATGACTTCCATGTACCTAGAAGCCATACTTTTGTTTATAAGTTGTGCAGTTTAGAATGATTTCATCACTACTGTAGACACATGATGGTCAAAAGCTAGATTACTGTCTATATTTGTCCCTAATTCCCTAACTTCTGAGTCATCCCTAAGGGGTGTGTTGTTAATATGATAGTTGCCAGGGATGGATGACTTCCCAAATGATACTATTATGCATTTCTTGGCATTTAGTTTTAGTCCATGGCTCTGACACCTGTTATTTGTCTATGTCAGCTCTTCCTGGAAAACATTTGTGTCAGTGTGGGATTTAATGGCAGCTCCTAATTTGCAATCATGTGCATATTTAGTCAGCCAGAGACCATTGACATTGGCCTTGACTTCAAAGAAGTAAATGGAAAAAAGAGCAGTCCATTGTCTCATAAATACAACTATATCATCATCATCATCAGCAGCAGCAGCAACCCCCATCCTACTGCTGACTTCATCCATATTTATTGGTACAGTTGAACTGTCTGTTTCTGATGCTGAGCCTGTAAAAGAAGTCATTCCACCACAGTAAAAACAATGCAACAGCATACAGTACAGGATGCTTACAAGGGAGGAGTGGGACACTTACCATAACGTCTGCTTTCATTTTCATTAGCTGCTGATGTGCAAGGCCTAATAATGGTGAATTGTGACATGCTAATTACAGCGCTGTTTGTAACCATTCAATTGGAAATATTTAAAAGGTGTATATTTTAAACCAACCATAAGAGACAATGAATGCAAATGCTGCTGCAGACTTTGATTTGATACAACAGTGCGCTCTCCACCTTTATTTATTCCATTTGTGCCATCATCTGTGTCATGGTTATCCCCATGGATGGACAGAAGGTATTCATCATCTGGTGTTAAATTAATGCAATTCAGAGACCCTCCCAGTACTACTCCTGGAAATGCCATTCTCCCTGGCCTTGCTTCTAGCACATCCTGCCATACCATTTGAACTTTTCTTGCACTGTGCCAGTGATCTGTTTCTGCATCCAACTGCACTGATTTCAACAAGTACTTGATTCAATGCTTTGCTCCTCTCTGCTTGTCTGGATCCCCTTTACCAAAAATAAGTTTGTCATATATCCTTTGTGCTGCCACAGGTACACCGTTTTCCTCATGACTAACGTTATCGTGTCTATGACTGGACATTTTATTCTCCATCTGTACTAAACAGGGAAAAAATGGAAAAAATAAAAGGGCTACAGTCAGACACTTGTCTCATTATTCTCTGGATGACATCAGCAGTTAAAATAAACCGATGGCCTGCTATTCCTGCCACCAACATAAGTAAGTAAATAAATAAGCAAACAGAAATGTTATTTAAACTGCACAGCTTCAGCTTATTCAATACTGATCAAAATAATTATACCAAAATCAAACTGCATTACTATCTACTATTGTCATGTTTTCCTCCCTCACTGACAGTTATAAAACATTACTTTCATTAGATATGTGCATTTCTGTCTTCTGCACAGTACAAATTCTCAAGTGCAATAACCATTTTTCAGATGTATGCACAATCCAAAACTTTTATGATCTATTGCTCAGTTACTACAATTTCAGTGAACAGCAACACATGTCAAACAACTGCAAGCACTTGACCATAAAGTCATACAATGGTAACATTAAATGCAAGCTATACTTCAAAATGTATTGCAAGTAACCTTTAAAACATTATGACTGCAACTGTTAATTTGCCTCTTAATAAGTACTAATTTATAATTTTTTTCTTACTTTTGATGTCTGCAGTTCCCTTACAAATTTGCTGCCTATCTCATCTATTCATGAGTCAGTATGGTGCAACTCAACCTTGTGGCATAAATTCATGCTGATTTACATGTTTATTATGCTAATTAGTCTAATTTATATGCATATCTATGAATCATAGTATTATGCAAATGTGTTTCAAAGTACATCAGTGTGTTCCAGATTTTTGCCAATTGTGAGCATGTCACACAGTACATGAATGTATCTGAAATAGCCATGGATGCACTATGGATGCTTATGAAGTCCACAGCAGTCTGCAGCAATGCCAAGCTCTTCATGAAGACACGCTGCTTGACCTAAACTAGCCAATATAAGAATATACTTGCAAAATTCAAAATGGAGTCATCTGAATGTGAGGTTGAAAGCAATCTGAAGGTTAAACCCTGCCAATTCAACATACACTAGCAAGTGATACAAATTAAAAGTCCTAAAAGTAATGTTTCACATTAATATTGACATTCTTTCCCCATCACATTTATATATAAAAAAGATGAGAAAAAATAATAGGCTCCACTTCACTGAATGACACCTTCTGCTGTTACAGCAAAACAGAAAAAAAATTTAAATTTTATCAATAAATATTACTGTCAACATTTATTAATCTTGATAAATTTAGAAGTAATCCATTAGTAATATTTTTTCCATCCTACACAATTCAGTTGAGTATTTAAGTACTGTATTTTAATAATACACACACCTATGCATTCAACAGTTAAAATCAGACAGAAAAACACAAATAAAAAATGTTTATGGAGAATATAAGACATATGTGTTTATGTGAAATACATTAAAATACAGATAAACAAGATTATCCCTCAGTCTTTTACTTACAACTGAACAAGATGTACAATATATTTCCCAACAGCAGAAGAGATTAATGCAATAGCTGGTTGAATCTTTTAAGTATAATAGGTGTCCAAAGGATATTTATTACTTAACTATGCATAGTACAAATTATTATACATAATTCAGGGCAACATAAACAGTAGTTAAGCAATGCTTTTAAAACTGATTTCAGTAGTACTCCTGCACACACATGTTGTTATACTATTGTAGCTGAAAGAACTTCAGTTGAAGAAAGAAAGAGATCAATGCGTCATACTGTCATCTGTAACCATGATTAACTGCAATGATTCATGATTTCTTTTCTGTTTGTTGCCTGGGTACTGTAAAATGTGTTTAAAAGGTACATAACTGAAAAGCACAACACTTCAGAAACACAAAATCCCTTGCCATTTCAGTTCATCACAAGTATGCATAAGCACTACTCATCTACGTTCTTCCTAGTTCAATGAACACTTCCCCAATCACTACCCCCAATTGTATGCATAAGCACTTGCAATCCACAAGTTTACTTCAATAAAGATATTTTTCTGCAGTGGTTTATTATGTTGCTACCTTGGATTTCTTTTTTTTTCTGTTTTGTCTCTCCCCACCCTTTTCTGTCTCTCTTGCTTTCATTTCTTTCTTATTTTGTTTCTTTCTTGTTTGTAGTTTTGCTTCTCTTCTATTTTTTTTATACAGGTACAAATCCCTCAGGAGCAGATCAGGCTTGAAAAAAAGAGCAACCTTTACTCATCCAGGGACATTCTTGCAGGGTCAGAATGAAGGCAATGGACCTGTAGGCAATCCAGCATGTGGCCTCACAGAATGGGGGCTTCAGAGAATGATTAAAGACATACCGGTAGAGGTAGTGGACAGAAGAATTCAGTCAGTCAGAGCCTCTCTTCAGTGTGTAGAAGACAGACTTATCCAGATGGTGCTGACCACAGCACCAACACAGCCCCCACACCCAACATCGGGGTCCTCCACTGCCACACCATCTGGCAGTCAATGTGTTTGAGACTCTGTGGGCTGAGTCTTCCTCAGCCCTTCTTCCCTTACCATTTTGCCTTAACAATCTTTCCTATTTTCAACTCACACTAAACTCTTGCAAAAATATTAGAAAAATAAGGGGTCAATCCCCTGACAAAAACATAGTGCACATCCTCTCTCACCTTCTCCACCTCAAACCCACTTGATGTTTCCCTTGTGTTTACACCTTTGCCTCCTCTTTTTTCAATTTGTTCTATCACCCCTTACTATTCTTTAATTCCTGGAGTTCGTTGTGATATACATTATTACTTCGTTTGGTGGTTTTTGCTTATATATACTAAGTCCAAAATGGCATTTCTTGGAATATTCCCTTTTCTCTGAGGTATGGCAATCTTGGAGTTGTATATATAAGTTCAGGGGTGAGGGGGGTCCGAGGGGGGTTGTCTGCAAAAAGAAGTTTAAAGGAGAAGTGTTGAATTTTGAAATTCACTTTTCTTTGTTTTCAGTATTTTTGTTGCCTTTTTGGCACTCAGCATTTTCATTTCTGACATTTCAATAGGTAGCCCTATGTGGGCGTAATCCTCTTCCATAAGACAAAAAATCTGCATCTAGCAAATCAGATATCTGTATTAATAAATTTTCTGCATAAATCATACACATCAGTTTGAAACATTTAATGAGTGTAGTTACAATGTCCACTACTGGTACATAGGAGAAGAGTTTCCTAGTAAAATTCTGTTTGAATAAGTATCAGAAGACAATCTCCATCCATACATGACTCTGGTTTACCCAGTTCAGTGATTTGTATACTAGTGTTATCCATTCATATTTTAACTTTTATTTGAACAGCTGACCATCCAATGCCCTCTCATTTTTTGCAGAAGTTTGTGTTTTGTTTTTTAGTTGCTCTTTCCCATAATAATATATCTTCCTATTTTTTTGTGTTTCTAGATGGTCAATAATGTCATGAGATTTGATGTTAGTGATGAGTCGAAGGTCTATTCCTGCAATTAGTTGTGCTGCAGTTCTCTGTTTCATATGTCATCGAGAGAATGTGAAACAGCCCTTTCTTTCCAGTAGCGGCTAATAATACTCCATATCTGCTCTTATATTCGGTATGACAAATCGGCCAAGAAAGATGAAATGTGTAAACTAAAGGTTACTATAGTTACTAAGATGTAGCAGTACTAAATAATAAGAACGTTAATGAGTATCTTTATTCCCATCTGTAGGTAAAACACTTACTACAAGCTACATAGAGAGATAAAAAAGTATGGCATAAAATAAATAATTCATAAAAAGCAAATATTTCAGAGGTATCTTGAGTTGCAAAACCAGCTATCATCAAATGTATGAAACTGCATCTGCTTTTATAATAATAATATGTTTCATAATTCTATAATAAAATGAAAAAGCATGTAGATAATATAGAAAAATATAATACAATACAGCATAACAAAATGAATCACTTAGCACAATATTTTCAGGTGAAAGGAAAAAAATGTTAGAAAGCAGAGTACAATATTATTGTATTAAACAGAAGGAGGTATATGGAAGAAGTATTAACAAGAGTGGAAAAGATTATATTAGGAAGAGACAGGAGAGTAAGGAGGTGCAATTATAAGGAAGATTGTCAGAGCTGTTTGCAGATAGGGATTTTATGTAAGATGAAAGGTCATAATTTAGAGTTGGAAGAGAGACAGAGTAACATTTCAAGTTTCTAGGATGATAAAGGGAAAGCAAAATAGTTAAAATGAAAGAATGACATTAAAGTAAACACAATCTGGAAGTAATACATAAACAGTTGTAGAAGAAAAGCAACTGACATAATAATGTATTTAGCCAGGTGGGCTGGAACAAGGACAATCACTGGAATTACATAGGTAGTCCTTTGGTTTGATTTTGAAGCAGATAAGGGAGGATATTAGCCTGAAAGTGATACAGAGGGAGTTCCACGATTTAGATTCATAGATAGAATATAGTGAGTCACCAGACTTGTATTATTTTTGATCCAAAGTAAATTTGTGTCTGATGAGTACACGGACCTTGTGGTTGTGTATCATTGTTGGATTGGAGTGCAGAAGTGACATTTGCCAGGAAAAAAGAGTATTGTATGTGCCATTTTAGCTATCTATCAGTGATGTGTTTTGTGAATTTTTTCCAATTTAGTGCTTTGAGTGCTAGGCAGTGAAGAGTTGAGTTGGGCAATTTGGCATCAAATTTGACAATATTGTTGCAGCTTTGTTCTAATTTTTGAATTGACATTATGCTGATTTTTGTAAAGGTAGATGATGCCTAGTGTAAGCTTGATGGACTGTACTATCTGATTTGCATGACTGTTCACTAACAAAGTTAGAAGCTCTGTAAAGGAGGCCTAAGTATAGAAGGTTTCTCACTAAGTACTGCATTTATTTGTCATACTTAAGGGGATCATCTAGGATGACTCCATATAGTTTGGTTTATTAAATTATTTCTAGTTCTATATTTTGGGAGTAGATGGTAGTAAAGTTGGATTTTTTTCTGTGAAAGATCTAGGAGTAAATAATATTAAGTTATTCTGGAGTTTAGGAGTAGATGGGAGTGAGATATATAGGTTTCTACAGATTTGAATTATTCTTGAATGATGGTTCATAGTGAAAGTAGGGAGCATTATGAGCAGATTAGAGCAGCATAATCTTCTTATTGATGTTGCATGAGCTGAGGCAAAATGAAGATTATTAATGAAAATATTAAATAATATCCCAGAATGGAACCTTGTGGTACACCACTAGGTACTGGTAATTATGTAGGAAAGTCTGAGTGTCATTGTACTGATTGTCTCTGGCTACTAAAGTAGCTTGTGAAAAAAATGAGTGAAGTAAGTAGTAGAGAAACCAAGTGAAGAGTACGTAGTAATTTCAAATGAGAGACAGTATCAAATGTTTTGGTAAGATAAAGGAATGTTGGGGATACAAGTTTATTTTCATTTCTGTCTTGGTAAATAGTTTTAAAGAATGACATTAAAGCTGCTGTGCTGCTATGACTAGGGTGAAAGCATGCTGGGAGTGTGAGATGAGACTGCTAGACTGGAGGTATTGAAGAACCTGATTATAGATACACCTTTCAAATATTGTTGACTGAGATGAAAGAATAACAATAAGATAGAAATTTGTCATTTCTGTGGAAGTTCCACCTGTATGCAAAGGTAGAACTAAGGATTGTTTCAATATTGTAGGGGCATTGGCTTCAGATATAGAACAATTGAGTATGATATGAGATAGGAGAGAGGGGAGGCTGCTAGATTTGGATACTTGCAGGCAGATTGTCAGTAGCTCCTGTCTAAGGAATTTGTGAATAATTTTGATTGATACTGGTGTAAAGGAAAATAAAAAGAATTTGATGAACTCTGAGGTGTGAAAGCAGGAGTGCGACTTGAATGTTATGTTGGTGCAGCTAATATGGCTATGTAATGAGAGTTTAATTAATTTGCTGTTGTACAGCTGAAGATTAAAACTGGTGCCAAAACCATTTACTGAAACTACACACCAAAAATGCATTATTGTATCCATTGGGATGTTTTGTATCCCAAGGAACTAGCACATTGACAATATGCCCCCATGAGTTGACGCAGTTGTTCCAGATTTGGGAATGTATGTGGACAGTGACCTAACTTTTGTTCAGCATGTGTCTAAGAAAGTACTTAAATATTGCACAGCTTATAGATAAAGGGACTGTGTCTAGATCTATGCCTTTACTGAGCCCTCACGAGGGAGCCCTCATGAGGCCAGTCATTGAATATTATGTCCCCTTTGGAATGTATCTGTTCAGACACATGCAACAACTGGTACTCCCACAAAGATACCTTACTAAATTAATACAAGGCTTAAACATCCTACATGGACTGACTACAAACCCTGTCATTACACTCTGTATCCTACAGACTGCTAAGATGTGACCTGTGTCTGGCATACAAGGCATCCTTCAACCCATTACTGATGGATTTATTGCACATCAGCAAGACAAATGTCATCAGAAATACTTGGTTTAGGGATCTAAACCTCTTCTATAACATCAACAGAATGGTTTGGAGGGACAGGTATATCTCGCAAAGGATGCCGCTGCTGTTGAACAGACTCCCTATCTACATAAAATAAAGTTCATCCCTATCCATATTTAATTGCAACTTAGGTGTACATACAGGATACAGAACATTAATCCCAGGACTGCCCCCTACTATTAATAGACAGAGGGTGCACCTAAATTCTTTATCCCATGCATGGGTTCCCTTAAATAATCTATTGTGTGAGTCCAGTTATTATTATTAGGGGTAATATATAATTATCAACCATGGGATGGGTAAGGGAGTTATCTGAGTGATGACCAACCACATTTGACTAGAGAAAGTATAAGGGATTCAAGGCCAAAATAATATTGTGTATGTTGTTCCATAGATACATTGCAAATATTCGGTGTTGGTCACTTAATGCTCCTGGAAGAATACCTGAAGTATTTATTTTGCTTGGGATTTTGGTTAAAATCCATTCAAGAATGGCATATATTTATTTATTTATTTATTTATTTTTTATGAAATCCAGTAGGACTTTTAATTAGCTGAGTCAAGGCATATAAGTTGAGTATAGTTGCAGGGTAGTTATCATTAGTGGGATCCCAGTCATTATTATAATCAGCTAGTATAAGGGTTTCTTGGGGTATATTAGAAGTGACCCAGGAAAATATTGAGCATAAAGCTGGTAGTTTAGAAGAGGTTGTTGTCTGGAAGAATATAAAGAGATACTTGTTTCAGAGACTTATTTTCTTTAAGCTATATGTGATTGACTAAGAATTATGCAATTAGAAAAGGGGGTAACTTATGTCGGTATGGTGTTCCAGTTAGAAGGGTTGAGTATAGTAATGTTACAGCACCACATTTTTTTGTGAGATCACAGTGATTTGTGTTGTGACCAGAAAAAAGAAATTATTGTCTTTAATGTGTGGCATTAGCCAGGTTTGGTAACAGCTTGGATGTCAGGAGAGTGTGAGGCTACATAGACATAGACATTCATTGTTTTATTGCATATGTCATGAATGTTGATATTGAGGAAAGAACATGTTGCATTTGCAAAGTTTGGATTAATGGTTAAGAGACCATGGATGGTGTTGAATTGGAAGAATTTGCTATAATGTTGTTGGGACCAGTACCGGAGTGGATAGCTCCAGAAATTGTAAGTGTATTTATTGTACTGATTTGTATGTAATATACACTGAGGAAGAATATGAGGATGTGAACATTCTGGCAGATGAAGACTTTATGGTGCATTGATAGTGAAGAGCATGGTTTACTAAGCATGGGTAGGGAAATTATTTTTTTTAAATATACAGTAGGGGATTTGATATCATTGTAACAGTGGAAGAGAAATGCTCTGTGTTGGTTGTTATTGTAGTGGCTCTGGAAGTGAGAAGAAGTATTCAGTATAAAGTAATATAAGACAGAATGAAAGAAAAATATGTAGTGAACTGAAGGGCATTGCTGGTAAAGAAAGGCAGAGACCGGCTCTGTTCATTACAGATATTCCAGAAGTTAAAAATAGAGGTATGTTGGGAGGGTGGCCTAATGATTAAGGTGTTTGCCTTGCAAACACAAGGTGCAGGGTTTGAGTCTCACAAGAGATAATTGGCTAGGCTTAAAATGGCTTGCAGGGGCAGTTATCTTAGTACTAATCTATCTATGAACCTATCTATGACCCTATTCGGCAATACTGAAAGACAGAAAAAAAAAAAAACATTTGAAAAGAAAACTGTCTGAAGCCATGAGGATTTCTTCAAAATGGACAGCACAATAGACAGGTATGACATTTGGGATAGGGTAGTAAAAAGTACAGTTATGTAACTTGAACTTAGCAGTAGATGTTTGAATGATAACTGCTGCAGTAGCCTTAGCTATGTGGGTTATATCCTGCCAAGGATATAACAGCCAGGCGCTTCCAAAGCATCATGGCACCTTCCATGTTTCCAAACTGTCAAGCAGCTCAAATTGAGCTGATTAAAATACCAAGTTTAGGTGCAAAGCCCTTCATAGCTTTCATATCAGAAGAGAAAAGGAGGCTGAGCCCTGAAAGGGCAATGCTATGAATAAAAACAAGGGGGGTGACTACTGCAGCAGTGATCACTGGGACATCTACTGTTATGGAAAGTGCAACTTACACAACTGTACTATGTTCTTCATATTGATCACAGCTGCAGTAGCCTTAGCTACATGAATAGATTACAATAGCCAACTTTATTTGGAGAAGAAAGAGAAGGGTCAAGAAGTCCCTGGAGAATGATTCTAGAAAAACTTAATCTAGACCTAGAGAAGGAATCAAACGTATAGTGCTTTGTAAATGTATGTACAGAGGATCAAGTAGCAGCTTCTAGAATACTTCTAAATTCCAACCCTTTCCAAAAAGCCACAGATTATGCCAGGGCCCTGGTAAAGTGGGTCTTGGCCTTACCTGGAATAAATGTGTCATGGTGAGTATAACCAAAAGTAATACCTTAGACTACCATTTGGAAATAGTCTGTTTTGACAAAGGTTGTCACTTTTCACCTTAATAAAAATGAATTGATTGAAGATCTGAAAGATTTAGTTCTGTCAAGATAGTACCCACATTGCCTATGGACATCCAAGGTATGGAGTATTCTTTCTCCCTTGATTTTAGGTTCCGGAAAGAAAAGAGGGAGAAGGATAGTTTGGCTTAAAGTAAACTCAGATACGTTAAGCATAATTAGTTTTCACAGAAACCTTGTCCTTATGGAAAATGTGGTAGGGCTGACTCACTATAAGAGCTTGCAAATCTGATGCCCTTTTTGCAGATGTCAAAACAATCAGTAGAACTGTTTAAAATGTTAAGAACCTCAAATCATTCAGGCTATCTGGTTCAAAGGGAACAAGTGTTAGTTTCTCTAACACAAAATTAAGATCCCAAGGAGGGGTCTTCTGTTTACTTGGAGGCATCTTATGCAAACCCTTTCCAAGAACATTTTGACATCAGACTGCCTTGAAAAAGGAGAATCCATAGACAGACATGCTGAAGTGGTCAGTAAATGAACTTTGATAGAGGAATAAGATAGGCCATAGGATAAAAACTCACACAAATTTTGTAAAACCAGAGAATAACTAGCCCTGAAAGGTTCATAGGTTCATAGGTTCATACTAGGCTATCTGCCCTAGGGCATTTATAAGCCTAGCCAGAGTGTGTGTGGCTTTCACCACCCCTTAGGATGAGAATACTATACCCATTAGTTTGCTGTGCCTCTGTCCAGCAGTGACACAGAGATGATTCCCGGGGTAAACCTACAATCTCCCATCCACTCGTCAAGATTTCTCTTGAACAGAGTCAGTGAGGGGCTCTGCCTCACATGGACTGGGATTCTGTTCCATAGTGTAGGGAGTCTCTGGGTGATGAATCTGTCCCTCCAGCACGTCCTATTTATATCCGTGTTGAGGTTTAAGTCTCTTGCTCTCGTGGCTCTGGTGGATTTGGATTTTGAGGTGGAGCATGTCCATTAATTCCGGGTTGGACATGGCCTTGTATGTCAGGCACAGATCACCTCTGAGCAGACGGTATGCGACTGAATAGAGCTGGAGTTTCTTCAGTCGGGCAGCGTATGACATATGTTTGAGCCCCTTTATCTTTTTGGTGAGGAACTTTTGGGGTCTTTCCAACTGCTGCAGGTGTCGGGTAAGGTACATTCCGAATGGGGCATTGTACTCAATCATTGGTCTGATAAGTGAAGAGTACAGGGGTACAATGACCTCTCTTGATCTGGATGTGAATCCCTTCATGATCAGGTGGGCAATGTAGAAGGTCTTCCTAACCACTTTGGCAATGTGGGTGTCAAAAGAGAGGTTACTGTCAACTTGGGTCCCCAGGTCCCTGATAACTTCTTCCGTGTTTAATGGATTACCACCTATGTGGTAATTAGGGGTTACCTTGTTTTTCCCAAAGGTTATGACTATACATTTTTTGGCATTTAGCTTAAGAACATGGCTCTGGCACCAGTTATCCATTTCTATGAGACCTCTCTGGAGGATGTCTGTGTCTGATGGAGTGTCAATTATGGTGCCCAGTTTGCAGTCATCTGCAAATTTTGTCAGCCACAATCCCCCTATGTTTGCCTGCACTTCAGAAAAATAAATGCCGAACAAGAGGGGGCCCAGAACTGAGCCCTGTGGGACACCGCTCGTGACCGGCTTAGAGTCTGACATGGCACCAGCAACTCTAACCCTGTGGGTTCTGTCCTTGAGCCAGTTTGCAACCCATCTTGTGACATATGGGTTTACATCTAAGCTGGTGAGCTTTTCTATGATGCCTGAGTGATGGTCATATTGTTGACACTGACAAGAAAACTTTTTTTCCATTTGTTAATATATGTCTCCATTAGTATCTGCTGCATGTCCTCAGAAAACAGGTGCCTAAAAGGCATTAAGAACCTATCATCCAGGTAGTTAATTGAAGATGATTGATATTGGGGTGTATCAAGCACTCCTGTTCATAAGTGAGTAGATCCATTTCATGAGGAAAGCTTGTGGTAATTGCCCTTGGCTATTTCCAAAAGAATGAAGAACCATGGTTGCCTAGGCCAGAAGGGAGTCACCACAATGATCTTGGGGGATTCCTTCTAAATCTTCAAAGGTACTCTGGATAGTAGTGGAAAGGCATATATTAACATTCCTCTCCAAAGACAAGACAAGAAAAGAAAATCAATATCGACCTTCTGGGCAGTCTTGCATGGAGCCCTGGAACAGAATTTTACCAGTTGATTGTTCAGAGAATGGTCAAAGAAGTCTATTTGAGGAACTCCCCACAGATAGATCAATTTTAGAAGACCCCCTGATTTAATTTCATTTGTGAGGGTATGACCTGGCCCTGCTCAGTTTCAATGCCACACAATTTTGTTCTGACAGAATGCAGGCTGTCTATAGAATTAGACTGCACTGTGAAGCTACATCCCAAGCTAACATGGTTAGCCTGCAAAGGGTGTATGACCTACTACCACTTCCTTATTGATGTACAACATGACTGTGGCATTGTGTGTAACTACTTGAAGATGTCCCGGTGACCAAAGATGGTTTAGAGAGTTGAGTGCCTTGATCAGGGCAAGCATATAATTGTTATTTATGTGCTTGGATCTTTCACTGGTATCCTGCACCCCTGCCCTTTTATCCCTCCCACTACTGCTTATCAAGCAAGGTCTGAAATCTCTGTGGTGACTGACTGCTTTGGAGCAGGGAGGGAAAAGGGGAGACCTGGATTTAAGGATATATGTTGTCTCCGCCAAAAAAAAAATCTGACAAACTCCAATACTGGGATTTGAAACAACAAAGGATGTTGTTGCTGGGACAAAAGATAATTCAATTACCACTGTATCTTTCTCATGTGGATGCTAGGGGTATTATGAGAATCATAGATGCCATGAGACCCAAAATCTTGAGTTATTCCCATGCAGTGACTGAAGTCTAAGTGGAAAACCTTAGAAACAGATCTAGATAAAGATTTATTTTTTCCAGTGGAAGAAAAGCTATTTGAACTGACATATCTAGCTAACATCCCAGGAACACAATCCTGTGTGAGGCAGCCAAGAAAAAAATTTGAATGTTCTCTTGGAATCTCTGCTTATGCAAGAGATCTCTCACCCAAGAGAGAGACT
The DNA here is from genome assembly GCF_019279795.1 of Protopterus annectens. NCBI lineage: Eukaryota > Metazoa > Chordata > Ceratodontiformes > Protopteridae > Protopterus > Protopterus annectens. The sequence goes on from NC_056741.1 coordinate 1,078,019,187, forward strand.
CCTGACATTTTGAAAAAGACTTTGCAAAGAAAAGCAAGTCATCTAAACATGGAAAAATGTGGATGCACTGTAGCCCACAATGAGCTATAATTGGAGCTAGACACTTTGTGAACACTGTTGGTGCAGTGGATAGTCCAAAGGGTAATATAGAGAACTGGTAATATGATCCAGACACGTAAAACCTTAAGAAACATCTGAAGCCAGGATGAAAAGGGATGTAATGATAAAAATATTAGAAGTCTAGCATTGCCAGAAAACTTGAAAGAGGAAGAGGTAACAGGTCATGAAGTGGCATCATTTTGAATTTGGGCACTATCACAAATAGGTGCAGGAAAGAAAGATCCAGAACTGGTCTCCAAGCATTTTCTTTCTTTGGCATTAGGAATATCCTAGAATACAGCCTTTTTCCCACCCAGGAAGAAGGAACTGGTACTATGACTTCTTGGGATAGCATGTCATAAAGAACAGTTAAAAAAAAAAAACTGTCTGATCGGAAGGAGGAATGACCTCCGGGAAAGGAGTAATTTCCTCCATCTGCCATCTGAAACCCTGCTGAATAATTTTTAGAACTCATTTGCCTGAAACAATCTGTTGCCAAGAAGGAAAATGGTGATTCAAACTTTGTGGAACAGAAAATGAGACAGGGTGGGAGGGGGTCACAAGCCCTCTTGAATACTCATTCAGACGTGTTGGACTATATTTGGTTTTGGGAGGTTTGAGACTTCTTTTTGGAACCGCCTTGCCACTTCTTCACCATCTATTTACTTGCATTCTGTTGAGACTGTGTATTCTTTTTTTTTTCAAGAACTGGATGAGAAAGAAACCCCTTGGACAATATGGAAAAGGAGGACTGAAAAACCTTGGAGATTCCCCGAATTATCTTACTCCTTTTATCACACTTTTTGATCGCTGCAGCAGAGGAGGCAAACACTAAATGCCTATCTAAAGAAGAATTTAAAATCTCATTTTTAAATCATGTGGAAGGTTCAGAGAATACAGCCAAACAAACCTCCTTAAAATAGTACCAGTGGTTAAAGCCATACCTCTCAACCTCTCTGTGCAAGAAATCTGACCAAAGCCAAAAATAATGATGGGAAAGGCCTGAAAATAGGGACACTTTTTAAATATTGCTCTTATAAACTTTATGATTTGATAGAATAACAGGTTTTGTTTTATCATAGATTTTTCTGAAAGATATGACGTCTGAAACTGAAATGTCTGTCATTATTCAGTGATTACAGTTCTAATTGGTTTGCCAAAAAAACAAAACACAAATTTTAGGAAGAAGAAAACAAAAATATGAGGCAAAAAATCTGTACGTACTGTGAAAATTTGGACAGTTGAGAGGTATGGCCCTAGTCCTGTAAGAAGTATCAACAGAGTCATATACACACTACTAATAATGAGCAGTTACTTGTTGCAATAGAAGAAAATAAGTTATTTAAAACATTTTTTCTTCACAAGAAGAAATTATAAATAAAACATTTCTCATGCTATGACAATATGTTGGAACAAACTTTAACATGTGACTATGACAATTTAAAATTCTGAAAATCAAAGTTGCTGAAGTATACACTTTTTCCCATACCTATCAAAAGTTTTTCCCAACCTTTTTAGAAATAGTAGGATTGGAATTAACTAAGTGCTTAGCAGTAGTGGAGTTAACTAACGTTATGGATACTGGGTCAGGTTTTGGAATAGTGTTTAAAAGTTTAAAATACTGATGAGCTTTATACATCTTATCTGTCTTTTTAGGGACAGCTGCCTGACTATCAGGAAAACTGCAGGCAGTAATGCACAAATCCTCTAAAGCAGGCAGGACAGAAGGCATGGGTGTAGGTTGTGGAATATCCTTCTGTAACAACTCATAGTATTTTCTGAGGGACTGAGAAACCTCAGCGTTCACCTACTGAAAACATTGGGACATTCTAGCAATAGTCTCAGAGACAAACACCCACAGGAAGAATCAGAAACTGAGCTCTTTTCTGAGTCTGAATCAGAAATCTGAGCATCCCTTTCAACAGTCCAGATTTTCGAAGAATGTCCAGATTTTTGGCTCATATTTTTGGTCTGTTCCTCATAAATTTGTAGTTTTCTGGCAAATCACTGAGATAATCTGTGGACCAAAGCCACTATATAATGACATGGATTTGAGTTTCAGACTTCAAATCCTTCAGAAAATGTATGTTAATACAAAACATGTTACTCTAGCAACTTTCTAAGTTTAAAAAAGCAAAATTTAAAATATGTCCCTATTTTTGGGCATTTGTCCCCCCATTTGGGCAGGCTTTGTCCAGATTTCTTGCACCAAGAGGTTGAGAGGTATGAGTCTGAGCATAAAATCCTTAGTCCATCCCTGCATCTTCATAGGTAAGTATTGGGCTAGCTGCCATTGTGGGCCATTTTAAGCCTAGACAATTTTGCTCAAGGTGAGAATCAAGCTCTGTATGGCAAATACCTTGACCATTATGCCAACTCCCTACCCTTTGGAGGAGAGTGGGTATAATTAATCTCTTCAGGAAAACAGACATTCCTCTTTCTTTTACCAAAAATCTATTTTACAAGATGGATTAATAGCCTGAGTTAAACCCTGAGCAAGTCCCATTATACTACTCCCATCTTAAGAGATTTAAGATGGAGGAGTAGATGCAAATTTGGTATTCTATTTCTTTTTGACAGTAAAAATTGGGCCAACCATGTTACTACCAGCACTTGCTGCTTCCAAAGGGATGGGCTCAGAATGTTGACATGGCACAGGAAACCTTCCTTGTTCCCTCTCCCAGGACCAACAAGAATGGAGCTTCCTTGCCCACTGAGGGGACTCTAACAGCCCCCCAATCCACAGTGGCTGTAGGTGCTACACCAAAGGGATTCAGGCTAAAAGATGAGTGATGTAAGATACATCAAATGGTCAAAGCAGAGTCACCCACCTGCGGCTGAAGCAAATTGCTAGCCTGTTGTGGTGTGAATAGCTCTTTGCTTAACTTTTTCTTTTTGTGGCTGGAAGAAGGACCAACAGTGGGACTGACAATCAAACCGAAGATGGTGCCTCTCTTCCAGGGAAGACAAGGAGCAAATAGCAGGCATACCTGAGCTATTACATCAATAGCTCTTGGAGATTGCATTGGAGCTTGCGTTATGGAATGAGTACACCACCTTAATTGTGTATGTTCAAAACCCAGAGACAGACATTAGATTTTATTACAGGACTGTGTTCATAAAATATTAATTGCAATATTGCATGACATTATCAATCTCATTTTGTCAAATACAGTTAACTTTGAAAGCAGATATGTGATATGGCATAGTAAAATACATGGCTCCATTAGTCTTATACCATTGTGATTGATTGATTTTATAACACATGGGTTTGCTTTTTTATTTCTCATATTGGTTTATGTATTGACATAATAAGGTAATGTGACATGCCAGTGATTTAATTGTCTCTCTTGTTTTGTCTCTCTTTTTTGTCTCCCCCCCTCTATCTCTCTCTTTTTTATTCATAGATAACTTTTCTTTCAATAGAATATTGCCGCTGCAACCCAAATGACCATCAGCACAAGGAGCAAAACTGCAGTCAGGCTTGCCATACTTCCACAGGTTGCTGTGGCATTGCCATCACATGCAGCACAGATACCCAGTGCATCTGTTTCACAAAACTGAGGATAATGCTACTCAATGCTAGAAGTCTAAATCTCAAAATGCACTCACTCGAGGCACTCCTTAAAATAGAGAACATCTATATCTGTGCAGTGACTGAGACCTGGTTCAAGGCTCCAGAGAGCACCCCTGCACTACCAGGAAATAACTAATACCACACTTTTTGGCCATGTAACCTGGACTGGAACACCAAAGGCAGAGGTGTGTCCATATTTATTAAGGATATCCACATCTCCAGGCTAGTTGCTCAGCATAATGCATCCGAGGATATGCAAGTGCAACTAACTCTGGGCAAAACTGCAATCCAAATTGTAGCTTGCTACAGATCATCCACCATGCACCAGGATTCCCACTCCTCTTTTCTTGATGTACTGGAAAATATTAGGGTTCAACCAAACACCTTAGTAATGGTGATTTCAGCTAACCCACCATTAACTGGGAAAACTATTCGTGTACCAACTCCTTCACATAACGCTTTCTGGAATTCATAAACTCCAATGTCCTGCATCAACTTATCCACACCCCCACCAGGGGCAACAATATCCTAGACCTAGTCATTACCAATATGAGTGACTGGTGCTCCACACCTGAAGTCAACTCCTTGTTGGTCTGATCCGACCATAAGCTAATCACCCTTGATATCCACATCCCACCCCACCCCCCCATTAAGGAAACCACAGTAAAAAAATTCTCCAAAGCCAACTTCACGCTTCTTAAGACAGAAGTGGTGAACTTCATGACATCCTTGCAAATGGACAATACGGTTATGACTGCTGAATCCTACACAAATGCACTCTATAAGCACTTACACAAGTGCATGGATCGTGCTATCCCAAACAGAACCAAGACGCTATCCTCCAAAAAAAGGAAGCCAATCTGATGGTCCCCTGCCATAAACAAACTGTACAATAGAAGGAAGAAATTGTTGCAAAAGAGACTAAAATCTCATGAGTGGAGGAGCTCCCTGGTCAGCCTCAGTAAAAAGCTGAGATCTCTTATAAGATCCTCCAAAGCTAGCTACGAAAACAAAATCGCCACTGATTCTAAGGACAGCCACAAAGCATTCTATAGCTATGTCAAGAATCCCAATGGCAACACCCAGATCTGCTCTGAGTTACAGTGCAAAGGCACGAAAATTACAGAACCAACTGATATTGCCAACATCCTGGCAGATAGGTTCAGTGCTAACTCCCCCTCCCACCCCCTAAAGGGCCCATATCTATACAGGAAGAATGTAGAGTCCCTGTAATCACAACTACAGAAGTAAAAGCTGCACTCTCTAAAGCCAAAAACACAGCATCCATGGGACCGGACAACATCCCAGGCTGCATTTTACATGAACTTCAGAACGAACTGGCTCCCACCTAAGCATCATGTTCAATCATAGCCTCACATCAGGCTTTGTGCCAACAGAATGGCATACAGCAACAGTTATCCCACTCCACAAAGGGGGAGCCACCACTGATCCCAGGAACTATCGCCCTATTAGCCTGACGAGCCTGGTCTGCAAGGCCATGGAATGTATCATCATGGAACTCATAAACAAAAACATTGGTAACCTCCCAACTCTGGATCCCATCCAGTTCAGGTTTGTGAAAGGCAGATCATGCCTCCTGAACCTGATTGACTTCTTTGAGGCAGTCACCAAAGCTGTAGATGAGGGTAAGGTGGTTCACACAGCCTATCTTGACCACGCCAAGGCTTTCAACACCATTCCCCATTCTGGAATTATAGCTAAACTCACTAAACTAAGTATAAATCCCTACGTCACAAGATGGGTTGGCAACTGGCTCACTGACAGAATCCACACTGTAAAGGTTGCACACTCCAAATCTGACCTCAAACCAGTGACAAGTGTAGTACCACAGGGTTCAGTCCTGGGACCTCTCCTGTTTGGTATCTACTTCTCTGAAGTACAGGCTAACACAGAAGGCCTCTGGCTAATGAAGTTCACAGATGACTACAAACTAGGAACCATAGTCAAGTCCCCAAATGATGTGGAAATCCTACAGAAGGGCCTCACTGAGACAGATGCCTGGTGTCAAAGCCATGGCCTCAAGCTCAATGCCAAAAAGTGCATTGTCATCCTCTTTGGTAAAAACACTGTACCCATGAACTACTACATAGACAGCAGTCTACTTAGCACCGAATGTGTGATAAGAGATCTTGGGACCCAGGTGGACAGTAGTCTGTCCTTTGATAGTCACATCGCCACAGTAGTCAGGAAGTCCTTCTATGTGGCACACCTCATCATAAAAGGGTTCTCATCCAGGAAAAAAGAGATCATTGTTCCCCTCTACTCGACACTCATTATGCCCATTATAGAGTACAATGCCCCTTTTGGAATGTACCTCACAAGACATCTGCAGCAGCTGGAAAGGCCACAGAAGTACCTCACAAAGAGGGTTACTGACCTCAAACAGATGCCCTACACTGACCATCTCAAAAAACTCCAGCTTTACTCCTTAGCATATCACCTACTCCGAAGTGATCTCTGCCTAACATATAAAGCTATGTCAAACCCAGAGCTACTGGACATGCTACACCAAATGAAATCCAAATCCCTCCAAGCTACACAGTCTAGGGACCTAAACCTTGTCACCACAATAAACAGGACATGCTGGAGGGATAGATTCCTGTCCCAGTGACTTCCCATACTCTGGAACAGGCTACCCATCTATGTCAAGCAAAGTTCTTCATTAGCACTCTTCAAGAAAAATCTTGATGAGTGGATGGGAAATAGGAAATACACCCCGGGGATCACTTCTGTGTCTCTGCTCAACAGTGGCACAGGAAAATAACTTTTTTGGGGGGGCATAAGCCAGAGACCCTTGTTGGCTAGGCTTACGTAGGCCCTCAGGCCGATAGCCTAGTACCTACCTATGAACCTATGAAACTATGAACAACCTGTCAGTGTTGTCTGCACAACTTCTGCCTTGCCTGCTCCACCTGTGTCAGGTAGCTCTGCCCTGGCTGCTGGTGCAGTGGTTCCCCCTGTGAGCACTAGTGATGGAGGTGGTGATTTTGTCACTCATCAGGAGTTGACAGGGCTGGTAGAAGGCATTGACCTAGGGAGCTGACACAGGAGAAAGTTCTGATAATTCTGAGGGAGAGGAATAGATTCTCACTGCTCTAGACACAGACGTGGAGATACCTTCATGGTCCCATACCTATCCTCAATCATAGACCCCCTCATCCCTTTGTGTCCATCACCATTCCAGTCTGTCTTGTATGTCCTGTATGTCTGCTCCTGCTACCTAACATACTCTGCCTACCTGACCCTCTTAGTCGTAATCACCTTAATCAACATTCCTCTCAAAAAAAAATTATGCCCCATACATAGCTCTCCACTTGACCTGTGTGTCATCTTGACACACTTGATTTGGCCCAGTTGGCTATACACCATTATTCTGTTCTTGTCACTGATCTCCAAAGTCATAAATTGGGTATAGCATACTACATTTATGTTCTGAAGAAGTGGATAGTTATGGTGCTCTCCCACCACCCTGATTGAGATTGCTGTCTTTTCCCCCCATGTTCAACCCTCTGCTTGCCACCCCTTTTTCACCATTATTGACCATCTTTTCACACATTTAATCTGATCAAAAAATAGAATCCCAAACAACACACACATGACCAGAAATGGCCCATTGAAAAGCCTTTACTTTTTGTCCTCAGCATCTGCATGAACTTTATCATTGGGTGTCATTGGTGAGTAGCGGTGAACAATGCTTAACTGCCTATGGCAAAAGCTGAAGAGTTTAATTTCAGCTGGAGTATTGACGTTCACTTCATGCAAATGTGCTTAATTCCTCTGTACTACAGGAACATGGAGCAAAGGAAGAGTAAACGCACTATTTTCAAGCAATGACTCTTGGGCTGCTGGATGTAAGTTACTATATGGTATGCAGAGGTAATTCTCCAATATGTAGACTGATGTTTTTGCATTGTGTCATGCGTTCAGTTATAGCTGCATATCAAATTACTATTTTAGGATATTTTATACTGTTATCATATGATTAGCTGCAAAAGTCTGTAGATATTTACAGTTACGCCATTTCATTAAGATACCATAGTCCATCAAGGAAGCATTTGCAAAAAAAAAATTCCACCCCAACAGGGTGACTCATTAAACTGCCCTAACCTAAAAGTAACCTACCATAAAGATGGCTGTACTATTTCTCTCTCTCCATCTCTCTCTGTCACTCTGGCCACCCCTTCTGCTTCAGTAAGATGTCACTGCCCCTTCAATTGTGTGACTTAAATAATTGAAGTAGGAGTCCTTTGCCATGTACTGAGAATAAGCTCAGATCCATAAAATGATTTTTGCATACTTTCAAGGGTTCTAATCCAGGCATTTGAAAACTGTTACTGTCTTCAGTACACTGTTTTATGTGAAGCTGTTGCCTATATATTGTTTTGAGACACCATTGCATTGTCATGCTTCAGTCATAATTTACTTGCTACCTGCCTCCTTCTCCCCCATGTCTATATCTCTTCCCCCTTTAGAGTCATAACTTTGCTCAGCAGAAGATGTGGGGAAATGGAAGTACACAGCTCTTGATAAAATCTTGTGTGATTTTGCCTTCATCTGCATTACTTTGGTGTCCTTCCCTCTACTATGCTTAGGTATGTACATCAGGATACGTTTCCATTGAACAGGTTGAATAGTTGACTGTACACCATGTAGGATGTTCAAATTTTACATATTGTTAGGAAGCACTCTGCAGTGTATCATTTAGTATGTCTCTGGTTGCATGGCAGCTTATGCAATGCTAAAATTGTCATTACTGTGCTGAAGCCTTTCTCCCTTGACTTATTGCTTTGTGACGGTACCCTTAAGCCATTATAATTAAGATTGCTTATATCTCAATCATGGTTATACTTTGCAATCCCTGATTGTTCCCTATTGGAAACACTTAATTATACATAGCATGGCAAATAAATTATCAGGAAAAAACATAACAGTAACACACCCCAAAGATGTTAAAAAATGTCCTAAAAAAATATAACATTCTTCGTTTCTATCTCTGTCTCCATGTTTCTATCTGATCTCACTTTTGTATCATCACTTTTTAATGTGTCATATTTATTAGGGTCCTGAATGTAATGTAAATGTTATGGGAATTTCACAACTGTCATGGGTGCAAATTTGTGCATTCTCCTTTGCTACAATCTGTTGTGAAGTAGTACGTCTAGTGCATTGTGTTTAGAAAATACTCAGGTTTGTAGCTTTGATTGGGAATACTGTCAAGGTTCAAGTCCAAATATATGCCAAAGTGTTTTTGAATGCTTTGTATGACTCCTGTGGGTGCAACTGTTGACACACATTTCCTTAACACACCATTCCCCTGCTGCTGTATATACCTGCTTAGTTCCTACTGGGAACACTGTTTTGTACAGATCTTGCCTGAATAATTATCATGATAAACTGAAGAGCAATTGAAGACAAATATCTGCAAACATGAACCATAAGCTAATCTATTTATTTATTTTATTTATTTATTTACATTTGTTTACCGGGAAAGTCCGACTGGGCCAGAAGCCCATTTTCAGCAGAGGCCCAGGGAGAAAAGCTCCACAGAAATACAAACAATATACAATAATTAGATAGTACAACAGTATACATACAGTAGATGCAGAATACACATCTTGTTAGTCTATACAAAGTAGTATTCCATACAGTTTTCTAGTAGATACAGGTTCAAAAAGAAAAACACGAGCATTTCAGTGAAGATCACTGTGAGAAAAAATAAAATCAGTAGTGTGTACATATTAAATAATAGTTATGACCAAATGACATTTCCTTAATATATATTTATTTTTGAGTAGTGGTAAACACTGAGGAGAGGGAGAAAATGAGATAAGGAGTGTCTCCTAATTCATTCCTGTCAGAAACTGTCCATCTGTTTCCATTCCTTGTATGCCATGATTTTGCCATCAGATAAACCTCCTGGATTCAAAACTGTTGTTATAAGCCATTTTTCCACCAGCAATAGCATGCTTTGTCCATCATGTGTTTCATAATATACCTGCATCATATATATCAGGAGAGAAGGACTGCAATTGTCATGACAAATGTGTAAGTCAAGACACAACTATAGCACATATCTATTCTGTATTCCATCAGATTCAAACATGGTTGTAAGTGTATACTGCTTATTTTTGTGAAGGTCAGCAGAGAGCTCCATAGACTACTATGCATGAATTAATACTTTGCCTTCAGCAGTGCAAATTAACTTGCCCTGGTCCCATTCAACAAATACACCACATCAGATGATATGTGATGAACGTTATTAAACTTGCATAAACATAACTTTATTGAACCATATTTTAATTTATTAATCACAGCATGAACATTCATATAGCTTTACTCGGACAGTGTGACCCCACTCACCTTAATCAAATAAGCAATGTCATCACCTCTGCTCACTTACTTTTACTTATCAAGCAGTGTCCCACCTCCGCTCACTTACTTTTACTTATCAAGCAGTGTCCCACCTCCGCTCACTTACTTTTACTTATCAAGCAGTGTCCCAACACTCACTTTCATTCCCCAACTCATGAAATCAAACATCCAATACCAGATGGGGAACATAATTGGGACAAGCTTGCCCCTCTACTCTGCCTAAACACAAAACTGTATGAAATAGCCACATAATTCTCAATGTTTCTAAAAGAAGGGATGAGGGTAGATAGCAAGTTCTTACCAAAATCTGATCCCTTCCCCAGTTACCTCACACAAAACCACTTAAGCCCCTCCTTGCACTTCCATCATTTCCTCCCAACCTTCCTGTTTTCTAAATTTTACCCTTCTATCCCCACCACCTAACTTCCTTCCACCACCATCCTACCCTAATAATCCCTTTACCCCCTCCCCAAACCTTAAACCCCATTACAATTCTATTCCTACCTGACTCTCACCTGAAGATGTCCTTGAACAAATTGGTTTGGTGCAAACCTCTTTTGTCCTGGTCCCCTTCAATATACCACAAGAAATTACGACCTGTATTAAACTTTCATAAATATAACTTTATTGAACCATATTTTAATTTATTAATCACAGCATGAACATCAAAATATCCATTTACTTGAGCAATTTAACCCCACTCACCCTAACCAAATAAGCAGCAGCATCACCTCCGCTCACTTACTTTTACTTATCAAGCAGTGTACCACCATTCACTTTCATTCCTCAACTCATTAAATTAAATATTCAACACCAGAGAGGGAACAGAAGAGGAACAAGCCTGCCACTCTTCTCCTCCAACCACCCTGACACAGGCTGTTCCCTCTCATTCCCTCCAAAACCTTCATTAAACCCTCCAAAAACAAACCAAAACGTATGTTAAACAGGTCCAAACCAAAATCATTCAGGTGCAGTCCATCTTCTCTGAACCAAACTGGATCCTTGTCATCGAAATCCCTATGCCCAGTCATATAAAAACTCAAAGCATGCCTCCAAACTAACAGTGGCACTACCTCTGACTACACAATACACATAACCAGGTATAACCTCTTTACATAAGTAGGTCCTCACTTATCCTAACTGCCAACTGTTACTTTGGAATTATACCCAAATTGTTATCTGCCAAATGAACAACTAGGACTCATGGGAGCCCAATTCATCACTGTATAAAATCAAACTACTCCACGAGCCAATGCCACCTAAGGCCTTTGACATCATGGCAAATGATACAAATCCAAATGTGTACCACCTGGCCTAACTGAAGCCCTCTTTGCCACCCAATGAATATACAAATGACCTAAAATGAGAACCTCCCTTCCCTCTTAATGACTTCATTCAGTCTGTCTTCTCTTGCTAAAGCGGAAACCCTTCCAATACAAAAAGAATGAGTAGAAAACATCTCTCCCAGAAAATCAACACACTGAAAAGCTCTCCTCATTACAAATACAAACTGACTACTTGTTATCATCTTGCCACCTACCGAACAATAAGAGACATCTTGAGGAGTCCCATCATGAGAGCACAACAATCTTAGCCCAACCTACCAGACATAACAAGGCATCCCTGGCCTGTCCGACTACAATCTGCTTGCCATTCCAAAACTTATCTGCTTTTGATCTACATACCAAATGTGCATGGAAGCAGCAACACTGAAACATCCTACTAAACCAACAACCCTAAAAGCTTCAAAATACATCCATAACCGATGTCACCCATAACATCTACCCTGATGAAGCTCCACTTACTAAAGGTAAACTCTGTGACAAAACCTTTGCAACTTGTCTTGTCAGCAGCCATCGTCAGTCAGTCTGCACACTATCAATACTACCCCTAACCCATCCCCATCCAAACTACAGCCTAAGATTTAGTAAAATCATATAACCCTGCCAACCACAGAAATACACTAATTGCAGCTAAGCCTACTTTAACCAACTTAACTGCCTTACTTTGCTCCCAGTACTGAGCCAGGTGTTTCAAAAAGAGTACTTCTGACAAAACATCTTCCACCTCAGGCAGCTGTAACACAAATTTATCAAAATCTTGCAATGCCCTACTATACGCCTTCCTTGTAGAAGCTGCCCAAGATTCCTGCACCAACCATCTGATTATTCAAGGTTAATCTCCTTTACCTCTTCTGGCAGCACCATCGGCTCATCCAGTGCCTCTGGTGCTGTCAGAGCCTTGAAAACTGAACTCGACACACTATCATAGATCCCATTCTGATCACTCGCCACATACACACCTGCAAAAGAAAAATTAATCAGCAAACTCTGCAAAACACAATAGCAACTCAGACCTCACTGTCTTTGTCTGTAACACTCACACCACTGCCATATTGTCTGAATGAAAAATAACCCTCTTTCCCCACAACCTCTCATAGCAAATTTTTAATGCTGCTCATCTTGGATCTAACTCTAAAAGAGCTACCTTCTTCTTAAATTCATCCTTCAATCTGGCAACCAACAAGCCACAAACCATGCTCCCCCCAAATATGCCCCCAATCCCCTTACCACATGTTGCAGCTGTAAACAACTGGACATTTCCTTGAGCAACTCAATCCATTTGCCAAAAAGATATGCCAATAAACTGCTCCAAAAAGAGACAACCACAGTGCTAAATCAGCATGCACCCACTTAGCAACCAGCACAAAATGATGCTTGCTTATCCTGCCTTTTAACAAAAAGGCTACAGATCTACAAAAGGTACGACCCGGGTGAACTGCCTGACATGCAAAATTCATAAGCCCTAATACCTCTATAACATCTCTAATGCGCACCTTGTCCTTGGATTTTACCCACCTCTTCTTCTTCTTTTGGCTTTTCCTGGTCAGAGGTCACCACAGCAGATCACTTGTTTCCATTTCTTCCTGTCCTCTGCATCTTGCTCTGTCACACCAACCACCTGCATGTTCTCTCTAATGACATCCATAAACCTTATCTTTGGCCTTACTCTTTTCCTCATACCTGGCAGCTTCATCCTTAGCATCCTTTTCCCAGTATACCTAGCATCCTTCCTCAGCACATGTCCAAACCAATGCAATCTCGCCTCTCTGGCTTTGTCTCCAAACTGTCCAACCTTGGCTGACCCCCTAGTATACGTATTCCTAATCCTGTCTACTCTCGTCACACCCAGTGCAAATCGTAACATTTTTAACTCTGCCACATTCAGCTCTGACTCCTGCCTTTTTATCAATGCCACTGTCTCCAACCCATATAATATAGCTGGTCTCACTAACCTTTTATAGACCTTCCCTTTTACTCTTACTGGTACTCGTATGTCACAAATCACTCCTGACACTCTTCTCCACCTACTCCACCCTGACTGTACTCTCTTCTTCACCTCTATTCCACACTCGCCATTACTCTGAACTGTTGATCCCAAGTATTTAAACTCATCCACCTTTGCCAACTCTACTCCCTGCATCCTCACCATTCCTCTATCCTCCCTTTCATTTACACACATATATTCTGTCTTAATCCGACTGACCTTCATTCCTCTCCTCTCTAGAGCATATCTCCACCTCTCCAGGGTCTCCTCAACCTGTTTTCTACTCTCACTACATATCACAATGTCATCTGTAAACATCATAGTCCATGGGGACTCCTGTCTGATCTGTGCCCTGTTACACCTAAGACCACAATGTAGTCAGGCATTAGTAAAATTTATTTATTGGAAAAGTTTCCACAATAAACTGCGCTATCAAATTGAAAAAAAAAAAAACATTTAAAAGCATTTGCATGAACTGCATGTCAAAACTATAGGCCTGTAGTTATTAAGAACCACGTCTGCTGCTAGCTTTTAGGTGTAGGAGTCAAAGTCACCTCTCTCTCTTTCCAACCTCAAGAACAACACCAACAGTAAGCCATTGCAGAAATGGGTATATCAAACATAACAGAGTATCAGCTGCATCAACTATTAAAATAGTTTTCCCCTCATTTTTTTAATCACTAATTCCAACAACAGTGAGAATAGCCTACTCCACAGTATACCTAACAAAAGATGTATTATGTCCTATAAAAGCTTCCATAATCTTGCATTTTGCATCCCTTTAAGAATAAAAGATCTAATTTGTACAACTTTACTTCAGCCATCATATTATTAGACTCACACCAATAAGGTTTCCTGATATTAAAACATGTTTAATCTAAGCAAAGATTAATAACAATTGTACAAATGCCCTTGTGGAAAATAATAAGTGACCTGTAGGAATCAAACACTGTACTATAGAAATTCTAGTCTATGATTTTTAACCACTGCCCCAACTGCCAGACTAATTCAAGTAAATGTACATACTTAACATTATGCATGATAAACCTGTTTGCCACACTAAAACCATAACAGCTGTAATAATCGCTCTGCCACTGTTGTGCATGTGCCTGAAAACACCAAGCTCAGGCCTGACCACAACATGTGAAAAGAAAAGAAGTCCCTGCAACAGTTACAAGCAAGTGAAAAAAGCAGAACACCAATGGTACAAAAGGAGTTAAACTACCAATGACTCGGGAGGGAGCAGCAATCACCAACAAGAGGAATATCTGCTTCCTGCAGCCAATGTTCTCTATGCTATGAATACATGATAAACACCCATCCTCTCAACCACTATGTGGATTCAATGGTTCACTGCTTCACCGACTGAGGTACACTCGAGCTACTGCTGCTGCACCACAAGTTAACTGACAGCCATAACAGCAACAAGGGAAGAAATACTGAAAAGGTAACTGAACATAACACCAGACCCCTATGAGCATACTGCACTGCCATGTATCAACCACACACATCACTACCTTGAAACAAATCATGACTCTAAACAACCAATGACCAACAAAATGAAACAAAAAACTCTGGAAACAGACGCAAGAAACCATACCTTCTAGGGAAAAAAACATATACTTACTAATATTAACCACCATAACCTCTAATATTAACCTGAGGCCTACCTGCACAAAGAATTACTTACTGGTTGTCACGTACATAATATTTGCAGCAACGAGCAGCAAGTTCAAAGCAAAATCTGATCCCTTCCCCAGTTATCTCACGCAAAACTACTTAAGCCCCTCCTTACACTTAACTCATTTCCTTAAAACCTTCCTGTTTTCCCAGTTTAACCCTTCCATCCCTACCACCTAGCTAACTTCCTTCTACCTCCATCCCAGCCCAAATAACCCCTTCAGCCCCTCCCCATCCCTTAACCCTCATTACTTTTCCAACCTGGCTTCAACTGAAGTTGTCCCTGTACAAATTGGTTTGTTCCAAACCTCATTTGTCAGCACTGAACTTTAGGGACAGAGTTAAAAAAATTCAACACAGAGTTATGTGAATAGGTTGAACAACTTCTATATGTGTTACTGGAATTTTGAAATCACAAAGTATTTATATTTCACAATGATGTTGATTCAATTAATTCAGTCTTTTAATGTATTTCTTCAGTCCAATGGTTACACATGCAACTTTATTACAATGGTGTGTAACCTTTTCACACATAATCCATCACTGCTATTCAGAAGTGCACTATCATATTTTTAAGAAGTGTGTTTGTACTGTGAGTGCATATTCTGCAAGCATGAAGCAAGATGACCAACAGTGAAGCAATAAATGTTTACTATTTGCATGTAATCATCCCGGTATGAGCTGGCATAATGCTTGTTTGACAATCCAGTGCTTTACAATTGTAAATTGTAAACAGGTACATGTCCTTCACAGTAATGCAATGTACATGAATGACACTCTACAGATATAAGCAGAAAACTATGTAATTACATGGGGTAAGCAGAGTGTTTTTATGTCAGTCCAGACACATACATTTGTCCCAAAACTTGTGATGCACAGTAGCTGATTTTCGAAACAGAGAAGTTTTAATACTTACAAATGTGCATTTTTACATTATTAAACTCAAACCTCTCCTCTGGTGCTTGTGATTCATACTGTGCTCTTTAGACCATGTTACTAGTTGGGTAGAGACAGTGGTAAACATGTGTGTGTGTATGGTTTTCATAAGAATGTTGACTCTCACATTGTTGAGTCAACTTACATAAACTCTGAACTCTGACTTCTGAAAAGCTTGAATACTGAAATTCTGAAATGCAAAATCCTGCTGCCTTTTTGACCCAAGTTAGGATTTGGTTTTAGGTCTGGAGTGGTTGGAAATGTCACCATTTGGTTTTATTTTGGCATTCTTGAAGTTTCAGTAGTACAGATTTGTGGGAATTTGTCAACAATGTGCACATTTGATTATGTGCAATCAACATTTTGAAGGTAAACCTGTGTGTGCACGTGGTTCAAATGACAGATAATAAAAGCCTTAACAACATATATGCTGTATTCACTTCTACTCATGAGAAGATATTAACTTTGTACACAGCTCTCTCTGCACTTTATCATACTTTTACAAGATGCATCTTCTCTGCAATACACTGATGAGGTCATACTGCCAAAAGTGCAGACTCTTCCCTTCAAAGTCAGACTTCTTCTGTGGTGCTTGTAATTAATACTGTGTTATCTAGATTGTGTAACTAGATAGGTAGGAGTCTCATTTCTCATAATTGTGAACTTGAGTGTGAGTGATTCTAGTGAGTTGTAAATAAAGTCTCAACAATAGATGTGCTGTATCTACTTCCACAGAGGAAGAATTTAAACTGGGAGATGATTCCCCCGTTCCTTTATCCGACTTTAACCACAAACATCTTTTCTGTATCACACTGATGAGGTAATCATGCCAAAAGTGCACTATCTCATCTTGCATATCAAACTTCTCCTGTGGTGCTTGTGGCTAGTTCAGTGTTCTATATATTTTGTAACTAGATAGGTAGGGGGGTTTGAAGTCACCATTGGTTAACTAGTGTGATTGTGTGTATTTTCATGTGCAATTGGGTCTGTGACATAACATCTTATGTAAAATTTCACTAGAGAGACATATTTTAATTGGCAGAGGTCTACCCTTTAAATTTCTAATACCCCAGGGCAATACTCAGCTTTGGAATGGCAACAGTTACATCGTGGTATAAAAATAAATCATATCACAATTGTAGTATGACTAATCCTGTGGAGCTACCTGTTGATACTGTGCTGTCTAGACTGTGTAACTAAATAGGTATGAGGTTTGAATCCAGCAATGATTGACTCCTGTGAGCATGTGCCTGTGTCTGTCATGGTTTCAATGCATATAAGATGAATAGCTGTTTATTGTTGCTGTGCTCTTCAAACACATTTTTACCTTTTTAAAAAGAACATCATTATATTAAACAAGGATGATGTTATTCATTCAAATATGCACTGTTGCATCTGTAAACTAACATCTCGTGGTATGTGCCATTTAGGCAGAGTTCCACACCTTGCAATCTTATGTAGTAAGTTCAAATCCAGCTACTGCTCCTTATTAATCCAAATAAGAATGCACTGTATTGACTTGTGTCAGTGTGACTGTGAATGTGCACATAGGTAACAATGCTGTCATCCAGATATCTGCTGTGTACATGTATAGCTTGGGATTCCTATTACACTAATTTCTGCTAATTTTTCGCACAGAATTGCTTTGTTGGATAACAATAATGCCACTGAATGGCATTTGGCTTTCCCAAGAAAACTATTAAGGCTTTTCCTATGGCTTGAGGAAATGAGACAATGTTCTATTTGCTGTTACCTTAGTAAGGCATGCATTTGATTCTTTGATTATCCACACATTATACATGATTGCCATTCTCCCATCACAGTGATGAATGCATTACACATCATGTGTGTTTGGCTATACCTAGCAGTAGGCAATGCTGTGAGAGAAACAGACTCTTTTAAAGAAATTACAGGGACATGTATCTCCCGTTTAGCATTAACATGATGCCATGGCTTCAAATAACCAGATATTTCAGAATTTTAATAACAGTGGCACAGTGGTACATTAATTTTTCATGATATCATGTAGTTTCTGTCATCACATAATCAGATGTTCAAAAACCTAAAAAAAAACTACATACTGTAGAAAAAATTATAAGTAAACCCACTAAAGGGATGTTTCCACTAGAACAGTTTTTAATAAAATAAAACAATGCTCTCTATGAACACATTATAAATGGTTTAGCGTTTTCGTCTTTAATTAATAAAATTGGACTTCAAAACCCATATTGATTGAATGTAAGCATTGTGTGTCCTTATGCTGTTACGCATGAATGATATCTTCAGCTGTTAGATGTTTATCTCATACAAATTGTTCACAGCACAGTCATATGATGTAATGACTTCGAACAGGTGGAATCTTTTAGTTGTGTTAAGACTTCCACTTTGATTCATGTGATTCATTCACATGTTGTTAGTGGGTAGACTTATATAACTTGCTGTTCAATTCTTGCCAAGGGCAAAATCATATGACTGTACTGGCATTACAGAAAAACAGTGCATCAAGTTAATAATTATTCTCAATTTTTATTTTAGAGAAAGAAATATAAACTTACTTTGTAATTTCCTGTGAGCGAAACAGTAGTTCTGTAAATGTCATTGTGTGAGTGCTGCTGTGGCACATGCAGTCAGTAATCACTTATATAATATACCTACGCAGATGCAATGTGTTTCAGTTCTGGGACAATGTAGTTGTACAAAAAATATAGGAATAGCTTATTTGACCAAGAAACATTTATATAGCACTGCTCAGAGTTGTGTGAACATTAACAGAGTTACCTCCTTGTCATCATTCTGACAAAATCATACTGTACAAATTATCCTCAAATGTCCTATATTGCTTCACACTATTATTTGTGACAAGATCCATTGCTCTGCTGTGTGATTGACACATTCAATACACAGCTCTGTAGAGTATGCAGTATGATTGGCAGGGGTTTGAATCTGGTAACGCATCTTTCAAATAACTGATGCAGACAGGAGTGGCCTAGACAAAAGATATGGAACCCATACCCATTACAACAGGGAAGTGCTGTGAGCCCTTCAAGTGTGTTCATCACAGGTTGATACGCATATTTCTGACATCTGTCCTGGCATGTGTTCAACTCTGGCAAGATGCAGATTTTTGATTATGTCATTGATTGTTCACAGTCATTACTTAATTTCCAAGTAAGAATATACTGTATTACATGTCTTTCTGTAAACATTTATATATGACAGTAATTGTATTCTTTGCAGCTTAATAGCATAAAAAGACTTACATAATATTTCTTACTGTATGGCATGATGCAAGATCATCATAAAGTATGTTTGGGCCTATGTTTGGACACTTTCTTGTGTATTTGTGCTGTTTTCATGCTGTTATGGCAGTGTTTGCTATAATTCCTTGTGAGCTTTCCAAGTATAACCATGTATTAAATGCACTGCATTTATGAACAGATACCTTGAACTACTGAAATGTCATCAGATCTGTGTTTCCATTTATCACTTGTGTACTTTGAGAGTTACATTACTGTTTAGGGTACACATGAATATAAAATGCATGCTTGTCTAATACATGTTTTAAGGTTATATGTCACTTGTTTATGGTTGCTAAATGACAATAGATGTTAAAACCTGTCCCTTTCTGAGATGCATGACCCAGCAGCTGCAGGACTCATGTTTTTCATGTTTATACATGATGAACTAGAAAACACAACTCTACTGTCACCTGTCAGTTATTACACATGCATTCTCTGTAAACACATGTTATATTCAGTGATTGCAGTCTATGTGAATAGCCCCTAATGTATCTGTTGCCCCTGCTGTTATCTCAACCCGGCATGTTATCAACATTAATATTACATTTACTCGTCCCCTTTGTTGCAATGTTGCATTGTGTCCCTATCACACTCATTGTTATCATGTCTATTTTTAGTTGTGTGCATTGGTCAAGAGCTGTACAGAATTCTTATTATTACACAAATATGGAAGTATTTATATTTAAAATGTTTCTTTGTAACACAATCCTATTTGACTGCATTAACTGAGTACATTTCCTCTGCTTACCCTTCCCTCTTACTAACGACTGCACTATTAACATCATATCATATGTACATTCGCCCCCTTTAACATCCTCCGTATCTTAATTCTCATAATCAGCTTGCCCTTACTTTATATAAGCTGTCCATGAATGTTTGCATACTTTGTTTACAGGCAAGCTGTTTTATTTACATAATGTGCTAATGCTTCTCTGTACCATTTCATGGCCGCCAACACTGCTTCTGGTCAGAAAACAGTGCATGTAAACTTGCAAGTGTGATGAACAGCGTGCATGTTCAGAGAGTGGTGTTGCTCATCATGCTAACACACTTAAATCATGTATGCATCGTGTGGTCTACATGATTGTTAATGAATCCCAGGGAGCGCTTATGCATGTCTGTACCTGCATCTTGATTCGCACAATTAAAACACCTTACAAATACAATTCAAGGTAGCATTTCAAAATAAATAAATAAAACCCTGTAGTCCTCGAAATAACATATTACTAGCGATGTGAATTATACTTCCTGACCATACAACATAATGACTGTCAATGTAACACATAGCAGGTACTACTTGAAAGACCAAAATATATTTCCATTTTTGCCAGTTATATTAAATATTTAAAAAAAAGAAAAATAATTAAAACCGAGAAAAGTCAAGTTATATTTCCATGTTGCAAATATTGTATGATTTTGAAGTAGAACCTAAAAGGTGAGGCAGCATATGAACTAGTCCACTAGTCAGATTCCAAAAAAAGTATAGCTGCCTAGACTGTATATGGAGTTTAGCTGACAGCTGTTGTACATTTTCCTGAACTGCACTAGTTAACAGAAGACAGAGGTACTATTGTCAAAGACACATCCAGACAAGCTGTTCTAATTCAGAAGATAACTTCTTTATAAATACAAATAACATAGTTTATTTCAACAATCGTCTTTTGATCTTTTAATTTGCTATCAATCAAGGCTTTCTTAATTTGCATTTAGGTGTATCCACTTTGATATATTATAAGCAACAATTATGGAAGAGTGGAATTTATGTGCTTTCCATAACATATAATACCATTTTTTAAGGAAAATAGAGCTATTTGCTGTCATCTACAGGGGATAACTGACAGAGAAAGATGTTTTTATTCCAGGCATCAGCAGACTTCTATAGTTCAGAAATAAATCATTATCACATATATCTTCCTGGAGTTTAGTTTAGACAGTGACACACGATTAAACATGTTTAATTATTCCATTCAGATGAATTGTTTAAGGCTCAGAGGTTAAATAATTGTGTATGTGAACAGTTATATTGAAATTCTGCAGTAGAACATTAGCAATGTCAACACTATACCTCAAGGCTATTTCCTACATGTAATCTTTGTTAGTGTGGAAAACAAATGACAGCCTTCCTGCATTTAACAGTTAGTTTCCATCTAGTAATTAATATAGTTGTTCAGCAGGGTGCATATTACTCATCTCCTCTTCAGGTGAGAAATGAGAATGCCTAGTTTTGACATATCTCACCAAGACAGATGTGTCCACAGGCTTAAATGTTGACAAGGCACCTTTTTCTGAACATGCAACTAAAGCTAACTTACTAGCAACTTTTGAAGCTGCTATGACTGCAAATAAATATATCTCTGTTAATGTATATCAGATTTGTATTTAACTGTGGACAATACCATATCAGTGAACAAAATGGACTAGATCATGAAAACATTTCTGTGTCAGTGACTCCCTCCTCCTAAATATCTGCAAATATGAAAGCAGATTTCTAATGCTGCTAGTATAGTTTTTATATCTATATAGTGTGACACATTTGTCATGTTTGTCTGGTACCATGTTTTCAGTACCTTTTCCATCTATTTTAGTGACACAGCAAGGTAAATTGCTACTGAATTGTAAAAAATAAAGCTATATGTAAGCTTTATGTCCATGAACTGTAATCCTGGACCTTCTCTCATTCACAAAAAGAGAATGTCCACGGAGGACATTGCAAACCTTAGAAATTTCTTCAGATTTCTTCCACGATATGTCTTTAGATATATTCTGACATATTATTTTTCTAAATGGTCTAATTTCACCAGTCCTTGGAAACTGCTATAGAACTATGTGTCCATGTATTATAGAAACCAGAACTGAGCTTGATGGATGCATGATACTTAAAGCTTTTGCTGCAAAATATATTATTATGGTCATCAAATCCTCTTTTTAATGGAGAATGAAATGTAGCAAGATAGCTATTATTAGCCCTTCAATTTGTACCGTATTCATGCATATTTTACTGAGGTTTTGCAGTTCTTTAAGGTTGACTCAGAAGATGTGTACTAAGAAGTGGGAAGCTGTCTAGATCTCTTTCTTCATAACTAATAAAAATGTTGAATAATGGGTTATATGGCTGATGTAACTATGTCCCAGATCTGTCTTTTTAAGGCAGAAAGAAAATAACATGTCTGTAGAATGAAAGGTGCAATTAGATGTAAGTATTTATATACCAGCAACCGAGAGCAAAGGTTTCTGGTCAACTTGGAAAAAATGCAATCAAACCCCATTTTGCCATATGTCCAAGTTCAACAATGACAGTTCCATTCTTTTAAAAACATATCATTTAGAGGAATTTATACTTTGAACTAGTTTGCCCCAGTGCCATCTTTGTATTGCAATGAATATCCTACATATTCAATTTTTGTATCTGGGTACTTGATTGAATATTTCTTTGGGTCAATCTAAACTGAACTGTCTGTAATACATTGCAAAACAGCCAATATGTGCCAGTGTGAAGCTGAACTCTGTGTTCTTATTCTTAAAACTGGGACATTTCTGTCATATAGAGATAACATTTTCCCAAATGAAAGTAGGGCAAGTTGATTCTTTTATGATGTTTTCCTTAAGATGTTTCTTGCATGGAAAAAAAAACTGCGAAAGCTGATATACATTTCTTGATTTCCTGTGCTGGCAGGCTGGCAGTATCCACTGAAAACTTCACATGCATGTATTAAAGAGCTGGTGACAGTTTTGTATTCACAAATACTTTAACTCACACTCTGAATTTTATTCCGAGGTATCACTCATAAAATAAAGTAGTAAGGTGTGCTGCTATGCACCGTGCACATACACACAACAGACTGATAATATCTGTTAATTAATAAGCAGCAGAGCATTAGGAGAAACCATACCAGAGCAAGAATAATGGACTAGACAGAATCATGAAGATTGACGATATATGATCAGTTTTCAAGACACAAAGAGAAATTCACTAAAGCCTACACAATTTTTTTCTGTGTACGCCTCGTGGCGCAATGCATACACGAGCATGAACAATTTTAGATTCAGTAAGCTCCACTTAGCGGTGCCCATGCATGCACAAACAGAGAAAATATCAAGGAATGCAAATTACCTGATAAGGAGGTGAATCTTATGCAAATGAGGCAGGTTGAGGGATTCAACAACTGGAAAGGCATCCATGTACACCCCATGTCAGTGTCTGTAGTGTACACATAATTTTTTCCACATGCAGGGGTCTACACAAAGAAAAAGGGATGTAAAACAGAAGAAATGTGGGCATACATCCTCTGAAACTGTATGACCACATACAGAAATGTGCAAACGTAATGTTGTGGATGTCAGAAAGAGGAAGTGGATAAGTTAAAATAACATTTTGTTTTCTTTAATTATCTCAGCTTGTTTGTGCTGCAAACTGCAGTGTGACAAATGCTTAAAATAAATAAATAAATAAAATAAAAAAATTGCATTTTACAATATATGTCAGAAATCTACTATAACTCCCTGCATCTCTGCCATACAATAGTGCATTGTTTCTGTAGCCTAGTTCATACGGCTCTGAACCATGTAGTTTCCAGGCTGTCAGCATGGATATGTATGCAAATGAGCTTGATGGCTTGAGTAACAAAATGGAGTAATCATGTTTGCATAGCCACTTTGTGTAGGCTCTCACACCATGGTGATATTCCCTGTGGATGTGAATGCCAGCAGGGGGTGTGTCCAGTCACTTTTAGGGTTGTTTAATTCCCACTGTGCGTGTTTGTGCTGCACGCCACATAGCTGAGCATGTTTGTGTGGAAAGACCACCCAAGTCACAATGATGACATGGGCAACAAACAATTAAAACTGGATATATTCTATTATTGATTTTGACTTTTGTGTAACCTATACTGCACGGTGTGGTGCATAGCTGAATGTGTACATGAGGCATACCATCCACTTGTCAGTGATGACATAGGCAGCAATGAATGGAAAGCAGATATTTCCAATGAATATTTATTAATGTGTATAAGCTATGCACCATGACCCACACTAAAGTAGTGCCATTAAATGATATTAATCACATTCTAGGCAGGTGAAATGCATAATAATTAGACAATCATATATGCTGCATCTAGCAGACCTGTATAAAGTATGCATACACTACATTCTGTTTTTCCTCCAATACTTTGGAACATTGGTGTTCACACTTGGGAATTTTACCTGAGATAAAACTAGGGGCTGCTGCAGGTCTGCTACATCTGTATGTGCTAGATGCTGAAGTCAATGCTGCTGGTGCTGTGGACAATAGGCCTAGGCCAAGAAGGAGAAGAGTGTTCAGGCCAAGAGTAACCTACCAGGAGCTACATGAGGTGGAGATTGTACAGCACTACAGGGTGGACAGGGACATATTACAAGAACTCACTGAGCTCTGCCACCCTCAGCTCAGAGCCAGAGCCAACAGAGGGGAACCCATCCTAGTGGAAACAAAGGTATGTGTAGCCCTAAGGAAACTTGCTACAGGTACTTTTCAAAGACCAATTGGGGACATGACGGGGGTGTCACAGGCATCTGCATCCAGGTTACTCCACCAGTTCCTGGATGATATGCTACCACATGCCAGTGAGCACATATCTTTTCCTCTTTCCCCTGAGGCAAGGGCCATCAATATGCAACACTTCTACCATGTAGCACACTACCCTGAGGTACGGAGTGCCATAGATTGCACCCATGTACACATCAAGGCTTCACTTGGTGAGCAGGTTAGAATCTACGTTAAACCTAAGAGGTTCCACTCTGTCAACTGTCAGGTCATGTGCAATGCCCAGGAGATTATCCTGAATGTGTGTGGCAGCCCTGGCAGCTAGCAGGACTCCCACATATGGCATACATCACAGCTGTACCAGATTTTGGGGATGCTGGCTACACCCTGGAACTGTGGATAATGACACCCATCAGAAATACACCCACACCCACAGAAGAATGCCATAATGAAGGACACACACAAACAAGGAACATCACAGAGAATGTGTTTGGGCTGCTGAGGTCACAGTTCCAGTGCCTTGATATATCTGGTGGAGCCCTTCAGTATTTTCCAGCCACATGTGCACAGATATTCACAGTATGTGCTATGCTACACAATATGATCCTATGGAAACAGCTGCAGTAGGCTCAGCAAAGGGATGGGATACACAGCCCCCCACCAGTGCCTAGGTCACCACAGCCACAGTCACAGGAGGACTCAGAGGAAGACCCCCTGCTGATGTCCTTGTAGGCAGAAGTAGGCATGCTCAATATGCTCTGGCACTAGCTATGAGGCAACGCATAGCACAAATCAAAACAAACTGGCAAGCTGATGAAATGTTGGTGCTTTTCCTATTATCAATCATGAACCAGCATTTAGATAAAAACTGTTTTATTGTAGTTAGTGTTTTCGAAGGGATCCGTGTCCCAAATTCTTAAGACAAAGTTAAAAAATAAAACCACACCTTATATATATATATATATATATATATATATATATATATATATATATATATATATATATATATATATATATATATATATATATATAAATTACAGGTTAAATATCTAATTGTTCAGTTAATGAAATCAGTAAACTATTTAGTATTTCCACAGCTAGTCAATACACAGAATTCAATATTTAAAATAGCCAAATGTTACTGATCAGATATATACTATAAATGAAAAAATATATAAAAACATTTTAAGACCATTGTTACCCTATATGCAAAACCATCAATTACTAATTTTGTGCATATGTTTTTTAAAACCACATCTACGCTCTTTGGTTAAATAATCACTTTAAATGAAGTATACTTATACTTATTTCTACTATATAAGGGGAAGTACACATAACCCATTTATAATGAATAAGCACAAGACCCCACGTCATGCTGATATTGTTTAACAACAATAAATTCCGTATACAAGGTTGCCTAGAATAACCTAAAATAATGAGCAAATCTGTACACTTCTGCTTGCTTCTACAATATTGAAGGAAAACACACATAAAATGTTTAAAATAGGGGTGTACCATTAAATAGGTAGAGATTCTAATCTAATTGCAGCCAACTTGCACTGTGTATACTGTGCAGTGTTCTGTATATATGAATTGATAATGGTACTATTCTCATTGTAGCCAGGTGTGTGTGTGTGTGTGTGTGTGTGTGTGTGTGTGTGTGTGTGTGTGTGTGTGTGTGTGTGTGTGCGTGCAGATGTTAGAGCTTTTCACATCAGGGTATGGGATCATAGGGTCATTGTACATTAGTAGCCTAATGGGCCTAGGTCTCATAAAATTCTAGTCACATTCCTAACCTTATTTACATGATCAGCACATATTGCCCTTGTCCACAAGGAACACACACAGAAGCCTTGTGGTGACATGACAGTTATCCAGTCAGTCATGAAAATGGCAACTGAGGATTGCCAATGAGGTGCACTGTTTACCATTAGGTGCGGGTGTGTTTCAACAGTTTATGAAAGTATGGTACACAGATCTCCCTCATCAGCATGTATTATTAATGTCACATACCAGTTAATGTCCTTAAGGCAGGTAATACGTGTACCATTGCACTTACAGGTATGCAGCATTTGCAACACAGCAGGGTCAGACATTGCCCTGTATGCAAGGCAGTGATCACTTCTGAGTGGTCTGTATGACACAAACTACAGTGACAGTTATTGCACATGATCTCCATAGGACAGATACTAGGGACTTAAAGTTCGCATGTGAAAAACTTTGTGTTGTGTGCAATTGCCACTGGTGCTTGCAAAGGTACATGAGAAAATGGACATTGCAGTGAACCAATGCCATGCTGAGGGGAGACTACATGGAGGTTATAACTAAATCATTATTGGGTGACAGTACCCTCACTAATAACATGAGCATGATATACTACACTTGTGGAGACATGGTGATCTATGCTAAAGTACGTGTAAACCTGTATGGCCAGGCCTGTGTGCCCAGGTCTATCACCCCTGTGTCTGCACATCAGGTGTTGCTAATAATGTACTACTTACTAGAGACATGGCTGTTACCAATGGAAATGATACTATATACACATTTGCATGGGGTGCCGTGCATGAGTATGTGAACAAGCATATGCTCATGAAGACCCTCTTGTAGGAGAGTGACATAATTGGAGGAATTGTATGACTGCTCCCAGTTTGCTGTACCATGAGGTGCTTCTTGTCCTCCTGTCAGCTACAGACAAGTCTATGCAGCTGTACATGTGGTTACATAAAGCACTGTTGTTGAGGCCACCATACTTGCCTGTCCCATCTGAGGTTGGTGGTGCAGTAATGTCAGTTATACCATTCCATAGGAGGTTATCCTTTGCTTTGTTGAAGTTTACACGTGTGTTTGGTGAGGGGGGGTTCAGGTGTGACTCATACATGTAACGACTTTGAGTTGTGGTCAGGTCTTACCATGGAGGACCTCACAGTGCAGTTGTAACAGTGGTCACCATTATTGGTAGGCAACTGATGCGGTACACAGTCTCCCCTTGTGGGGATGTCACTCCACTGGTTCAGGGCATTGTATTTAAGGACATGTAATAACCTTTGTCCAAGTGAGTTTGAGCACGAGCAACCAACACAGTTAGTGTTTAGTGAAAGTCACCCCACACCATGGTGCTGTCATGTAGCTTGATGGACTCAGGTAGATTCAAGTACACACAGCAGGTTTCTGAGTCATGGCATTGCCCTGTAGCTGGAAATGGCTTCATTAGGTGGCCTATCAGCACTGAATAGCACCTGCATTGTCTCCAGGGAATCACACTGTTTAGCTAATCTGGATGTGTATCTCTCAGTAATGACTGTGGATACACCACCTGCATTAACTTTCACACTTTCACTGTGGCTTCTCAACATGTGGAAGGACGTTTAGCCTGGTATGGCTGTGATGCTGTCTATAGCCCTGAACCAGGTGTGTGTGACTGCGCAAAATTCTGCATCTTCCAAGGTGGAGACACCATCCAGTGAGTGAAGTTTAGTGGTGGCATTCCTAGCATGCACCAGCATAACTGTGATGCTGTTTGAGGATGGCATTTCCTGTATGGAATGTTTCCCCATGAGACACCACCTATAAGATGCACTATGATTTTGTCAGCAGCCTTGTCCAACACACAAACTGCCAGTGGTGACAGGTGAATACCATCTGTGGCAAAGCATCGAGGTCTGTTGAGCAAGTCATCACAAGCAGACATTTGCTAGGTGCCCTTAAAATGATACCACATGCTAAGCCAATTATTGATGTCAGTCATTTTCCATGTGTATTGAGCCATCATCTTAGGTGAAGGTGTAATGCAGCTGAAGGGTAGGAGCATACCCACTGGAAACAGAGTCTGTAAGCTCAGTAATATGTCTGCATACAGTCCATTGTGGTATGCCTCATGTTGTACACAGCAAAAGGAACTATGATGCCATCATAACCTCACCTGCTGTTGACATACCTGCATGCATGTGTATTATGGCATATCCTGGCACCTCACAGACAGCTAACTATGAGCTTTTCCATATGTGGCCTGGTAACAGGGACATCAATGTGTCACATGATGCAATCCCTTATGAATAATAGGGTTCAGTTTGTGTTTTGCCTCAGATGTTTGACTGGTGAGACAGTGGTGCATGCACTATTGTGTGTACTGTGCTCTGCAAAGGTATGTGTATGTGTACTGAGTTTGCAAGTGCATTTCTGAGGTGTCTGTCCTTTGTGTATGTGTCTGGTAAGGAGCTCCACACATGCAGTTGTGTGTGATGTGGGTGTGGGTGGAGTACATGGTGAGGCGTGCATGTTGTCAAAGTGGTCATTGCCATATGTAATGACCGGTGTATGGGGAGCATGGAATCAGGGTTTGTTATGTAGTCACATCTGTCACATGTTTAGTTTGTGTGGCACTGCAGTATAGGGTCTGTGATACTGTCAACATCTTCACAGCAGTCACTGATACTGCCATTAGCAACAGATTCCTGATTGTGTGTCTGTCACAGCAAGCTTCTGTTAGGCAGTGGCCTGAAAGATGCTGCAGTGTAACATGATATTTCCTTAATGTAATTCATCTAAGGTAATGCAGAACCTGACAGTGTGACATGACATGGTTGAGTGGGTAGAATGATTTGCCAGGCATATGGTCTTTGCATCAATCATACACCCATGATTAGACATAGTCATGATAGCATATCTACAAATGTGACAATGTATAACTCCAGCAAAGAGAGGGTCATGCTGCTACACCCTTGGGGTTGACAGTCCCAAACATACTGTCTGTAGGCAATCCTTGCAGTGAAGGTGTGGATGTCCATGCATGCACGGAGAACTTGATCAACTTTGCAGTCATTACTCTGGTCTTACTAGTATATACTACCTGTCAAGCAACCAGACAGCACACTGGATGTTGTGTGACAACATGTGAAAACACAGACATGTGTTCCAATAACAGAAATGTACAGTATGACATATGTAGGACATGTATGGGTGCACACAGTTTGGCCAAATGTGGCTACTCCTCTGCAGTAGGCATCAGATCCATGGCACACAGACATGCACCACGAAACTGTTGAAGGCCAGGCTGCATGGCTTGCTGTGAAATTCTGACCTAACAGGGATCGCTGCCACTTTGGTGATTGCTCGAGCAACCTTGCATGTGTATGTTACCAGACATTGTACATCATATTGTGACACTGCAGCTGTGCTCTGACTCACCATCTACTCATTTCCCTACTGATATCCTATGAACCCTGGAACAGTATGCATAATGCATGCCACACTGCAATGAGTACTTTGATTGCTACTCAAGGAATCTACCAGAAAAAGGGTATGTCAAGCCTACAGAGCCTTGCATAATGTGGGACAACTATGTAGATGAACAAACAGGCTGTGTCCTGCTCCTTATGTGGAGCTTGGTACTAATATTTTGCATTTGGTGAGAGACAAACTGTAAAAGCATGGTATCCCAGGATAGAGTGGTTGTGCTGGGAGCAGTAGTTGTAGTAGCCAGGCACCAGCAATTCAGGGGACGCCCCTCTTGTCAGCATTCCTCACAAAATAATTTTGTCATCGCAGTACACACTGCTTGAGTGGTGTGCAGCTGCAGGATAACTGTGTAAACAGTTCCTCCTTAACTTTCCAGGGTGTATGCATGATCCCCACACCCACACTGTTTGCCTATGGTTTGTACAGACACAGATATGTTGTACACAGGGCAAGTAACATGCAGTGGCAAGCTGTGTCCCCAGATGTATCAGTAGTGTCACATTTACAGCCATGAAAGGATTTATCATGGAAATGATCAATAACAATCTAGTACACCTGCAGACACTGGCCCAAACCCAGATTGTTTTTTTTTTCCATGGTCAGATCATACCTACCCTAAGCTTTGGGCCTAATTAATTGTTACAGTATGTGATGGATGAGGGGTAAATGACTCACCCACCTACCATGGCCTGAGAAGACATTTAACAAGATAAGGCCATCAGGCATTGTGGACACACTGTAGAGGTTATTTACAAACTTGTATGTCAGCTGTTGGATAGCCAAGTGTCTGACAGTCATTATCTGGAAAGATAGGATTGTGAGATAGCACTAGAAATGAGGCCAATCACCAGTGGACTATACACACACACACACACACACACACACACACACACACACACACACACACACACACACACACACACACACACACACACACACACACACACACATTCCTGGGGCTACCCCTCCTAGGCATTCCCTTCTTTGCAATCATGGCTACTGTCATTGACCTCACACTGCCTACATTTGCAGATGATTGCAAACAAGGAACTGTCAGTGTTTCTCACACAGAGCCAACAGTTACCCAGGATGGGCTGACACACCCATTCAGTTGTTGTCAGAGCCATTGACAAACACTACATGCCAAGGAATGCACAATACTTTACTTTTGTCACTCATCCACCCCTTGGAAAATATTGTATTGTCCGTACACCTCCAACAGTTGACCCATTAGTCAGGGACTTATGGACACAGAGAGTGATCTAGCATTTGACTTTCACTGTTTTGTAAGATGTAAGGCTTCATGCACTGTTCCGCAACCTATAGAGAAAGGTGTGGCATGTAAACCCCAGAATGTCATTGTTACACTGTATGTGGCACTCATCACACCTATCATTGAGTGCAATGCCACCTTTGGTATGTAAGTACAGAGGCATATCTGACACCTGTGACAGCCAGAAAGGCCCCACAGTAACCCAATACACAGTGTACATAATATGTCCAATGCAGACTATGTGAAGGCCATAACTGTGCATTCTGTTTCCTGAATGCTTTGCAGGGGAAGTGTATGTCTGCCATACAGGGAGGTGTTAGATCCCACTGTGTAATGCCTGCATATCTAAAAATGGACTAGCACAAGACATACCTGTTCTACACAGCTGCCCTGTGACTGTGGTTTAAATAGGACATGCTGGAGAGACAGGTATGTAACCCTCACACTACATCCTATGTGTAACAGGCTTCCCATCTATGTGAAGCACACTCCTGCTGTAATGCACATCATGTGCAAGTTATGCAATGGGATGCGAGACAAGGCAATCATAACTGGTTTAGGACAAATGTCTGCCATGGACACAGGGAAGTTGTAGATGGTTTATCTCCTATCCTACAGCTTGTAGATGTGTTAGCTCCCAGAGCCCTGCTTACTCTTATCATGGGTACCACATCATGTCAGAAATTAGGGATTCTTGATTAGGCTGCATGAAGCCATTCTCCCTGTTACCCTGTGATACACATATGAAACTATAGAGCCATTCATCTATACTGCTTTACCTTTGTGAAGACATTTTGCTTCTGTGCTGACATTCCATCCTGTGCTCTGATGTTTATGGGTTTAGTGTAGCTGTGCACCCATAGATGTGTCCCACACAATCCTGAATCTGAAACATAAACAGTTCTATGAGACACCATTCATTGTGTAAGTATACAGCCATTACATCAGCCAACATACTGTACACAACATAATATGGTTTCCTCCTTACAAATGGCAGCAGACAATATCTGTCAGTGAATAGTACAAGTGGCTTGTCAAAGGCAGCAATGGATTAAACAAATATATAGTAATTTAGGTAGTCACCCTGTGCATCAGACACATAGCTTAATTTCCCTGCATAGATGAAAAGAATGACATGGATGTGGCACAGGTATCATCATTTGCACAGTGTGTTGTGTGGTGGTGCAGGAGGCCTAGGCTGACACAATAGGTTACCAAGCGTGTGTGTGAGGTAAGAAGGGTAGCAGGCAAGATGGACCATGAAAATGTGCCGTGTGTCTGTAGGTAACCTGATTGTGACAGTGGTGTGTGAGTGTCTGCAT
Source organism: Protopterus annectens (assembly GCF_019279795.1). Lineage (NCBI taxonomy): Eukaryota > Metazoa > Chordata > Ceratodontiformes > Protopteridae > Protopterus > Protopterus annectens. Next base: position 1,078,051,846 of record NC_056741.1, read on the forward strand.
GAACACAGTCAAGCTCAGTGCTAGCCCTCCATGCCTATATGTTGGACAGCTTTGAACTATGCATGTTAGAGCTGAAAATTCACCGTCTCTGCCACTGAACACAGGAACTGGCTCTGCCAGGAGTTGCACTGGCACCTCCATGCCCAAGGTCAGAAGTGACGCTGAGGGTGACTGCTGTCTGCTGGGACCATGTCCCACACAGGAAAGCTCAAGACCATAAGCCCATGGTCTGCCACATCTTAGTGTGGACAGCATACTTGCCCCTGTGGCACTGGATGTACTGCCACTATGGGACCGTGATTGAGCATGGCCACATGGACTCTCATTAGCTGTAGCTGCTGACCTATGTCTATGAGTCCGATGCGCAACTCCAACCACATGTTTCATTACAGACAATGACCATTCTAAGATAGATATTCTGTGATCTCTCTCAGACCACTGTCTTTGCACTGCATCAGTCAACTGATTCAGTATATCAGTAACACAGTGGAGGCAGTCGAGGATGTCAGACTGTGCTGTATACATAACCCTGAGCATTCATCTGGAGGTCCTTTAGGAACATGTCTGTCCCTCCATGATGGCTCTAAACATACACCGAGTGACTCATGATGGGACACCTGCAACAGGTGGTGGAGGGACAGCAGTCCTCCTACAAGTACCCCTATCAATCTGCCTGTGTGGAACCTCACCGTGTCTCTGGCAATGGCCACGATCAACACTCACTGCAGCCATACTAGCCACACTTTCCTGTTCAATGTCCCCACTCTCTGACTGAATATCGGTGGCTTCAGGGGACTGGGTATGTGTAGGCATATTGACTGTGTATGGTGATAATGAGGGCAAATGAGGGATGTAAACCTCTGTGACAGATTCAGTCCTGCAACTCCCACCTGTGCCTCACTTTGGCCACCATCATCATCAGAGTCTGAAGAGACACTGACATCAGGTTATGAAGGGGATAGAGGCCAACCCCCATGGTCACCTGCGATAAAAAGGGAAAAGTGGTGCATTAATACATGCACTACTATGCTCTACAGTACCATCTTCCAATATTTGTTAAGCTGTATACAATACTGTCAGTACTACAGACTTATTTAACCCCCAACATGATATACCAGGACCTGAGGACATTATTTTCTAACAAACTTCTGCAGTTACTTGTAAAGAATAAGCTTCTTAATTAAGAATCTCATGAGCAACAGTGAGGTACACCACTGACATTTGTCAAAACTCTGCACAATTGACACATAAGGAAATCTGTACTGTCCTGCAAATACCTCATTCCCTCCAATACAGCTCTTTTGAGTGAGTACTTTTAACTCCTAGTGGGTGTGGCTTGAGCCTTTAAAAACAAAGTTATCACCTTACAGTTCTAACAAATACACATTTACAGTTGTCAAATATCAATACAACTGTGTCTGCCATCATGTATGTTTCAATATAAAATATTCTGATACCTTGTACGTAGAATTTGTGTTAGAATTATTAATGCAAATATGAACATGCAATATTTGACACCTAGAGGCACAGTAGGGGATAACTTCAGAAATGTCTGGAAATGCACTCGGCTGTAATGAGATACTGCAAATCTATCACTGTGGTCACAGCTACAGGGCATAGGTATGACTGTAAACCATTTTTCCATTGGTACAACTCTGTGAGGATGGCAATCATGCAGACAGTACAATCCAGCCAGCAGGCCTGGGATGACACTGTAGTGAATACTATGCACTAAATCTACAGCTGTAACACAAGAGCATTATGCTTACCAGGAGCAGGAGAACAGCTGCATCTGATTCATGATGATCTTATGAAAATTTGAGGAGGAGGTAATGTAAAAAACAACAGGCTACTATGTCCAAATAGCTCAATTTATAGTACACACAATCAGAGCATAAGATTCACACTGCAACTAACCTCCTTCCCCCACATAAAAATACCTGCCAGCTACATAAAACTATGCACACCCTAACACACTGAATGTTAGAGTATTGTAATGCTGATCCAAGTAAGCATACCTGGATGCTCCTCTTGCATGGAAACAGAAGCACCCACATCCACAACATACCATGTGATGGATTTCTTGGAGATTTCCTGTGTTCTTCGGTTGTTCAGGAACTCCTCAGTGGCTGACAGTGGTTGTTCCACTGCAGGTCCTCCACCAGTGACAACAGGATCCCTGACCACATCTGCTGCTCTTCTGCAGGCAGTGTTTATCATGTTGGTTGCACAGTGTCACACCTGCTCATATGTCCTGCTCTGATGACCAACTGCATTTACATTGTGAACCAGGTCGGCCCATAATGCTGCCCACTCTTCCCTGTTTGTTCTCCCCTTGGGCAGCAGGAGTTGGTGGTGTTGATGCTGGGCTTCCAGGATAGTATAATTTTCTGGCTTTGTGAAAGGGCCCCGAAGTCAGGGATACATACTCCCCGAAAGACAACAAAATGGGAACATATGTTAGGATCACATATGTGGGAGTATAGTATGTAGAGATACAGCAATAACAGATGGCTACTGGTAGACACTGCTCGGTTACACATCTCATATTCAACACTATGCAAACTTCGTAAGGTTGTGGATGCGAATAGGATAGTAGCAGTAGTCATCTATTCCTGCTTGTGCCATGACAAATACTACTGTATGATCACACACATAACACAGCAGTCCATTATGTTGTGGTCCATATGTAAACCCCCCTTACAATATTTAAAACCAGCAGTGCCACACAAATACCCATGAAGTATTACCATCGCTATCAGCAGGAAATTTCCTGGAGAGTGGTATACTTAATTAACACAGAGCATTCTTAAAGTATCATACTGTAGTTCCTCTGTAGGTGTAACATGTCTGCAGATCAAAGGCATGTCATCAGTACAGTTTCAAGCAAGCCTTACTGGTGTAATCTGCATTCCTCCTCAGTATATGGACACATATGTATCAGACTGGAAAAAAAGGTTACATACCTGATGGAGTACAATACTCCTGTGTTGAATGGTATAGAAATATATAAATGTGCCAACAAGTTGACTATGCAAAGTAACTCTCATACACAATGTTTCCCCTAGCTAGCTGTTTGCCTTTTTAACATGGTTCTCTATTAGCAAGTGATTACCTCAGAACCAATCTGTGCCTCTGAAATGTTAATTGCAACCACCACATCTAATTTGCAGTATAATCAGCCAATCACATGCAACTGCTCAACAAAATATAAGGCCTTAATGTAGATTGCAACCCCTTTCTTATATGTTTGGTTGGAAAATAGTGGAGACAGATACTATGTCATGGCAGAGAGAATGTCTGTAGACGTTACTATTTACATACAAATGTGTGTGCTACTGACTGACGCTGAAGGTAACTCTGCAGGCAATAGGCACAGGCAGAAAAGGTGAACACTTAGCAGGACAACAAGCTTTAAGAATATAGAAAAAACTGTCAGGAACCACCACGAAGTGCATAAAAAGTTTTAATTTTAAAAGAAGAAACAAGCGCTTTCACGCACCACCATGGCGCGCTTCATCAGGTTACAATAAATGAGTAAAAAACCATCCATTATGTACTAACTCACACACAATTAAACAATTAAGTCATCAAATTAGTAAAACAATTAAATTACTTAAAGAAACAACTCCAAGTATATTCTGAGCTTATTTAAAGAACTTTTCTATATTAAATGTATTGTGAAGCATTTAATATACATAAGAGAAAAACAAAACGAAACTAATCTGCCATCTAACTAAATATAGGCACGACTATAGTGAGATGAGCATAAACTCCATCTGTATAACTAAAAATGACTAAAAAGAACTAAAAATAACATAACATGAAAAACATCTAACTAAGCTGAAACCTAGTGTTGTGTTCAACACATATCATACTAATAATGTTAGAATGATATCTAAAGGATGAGGAATATGATATGTTCAAATAATAATTAATTAATAATTAATTAAGCTTTAGTGTAAATAAAATGCACAAATTAGACAAATATTTATTATAATTTAGTACATAGTATAAATACATGTCTTACTATCCTTTATTAATATATATATGAAGTTAAAAAATATTAAAAAAATATATTATTTAAATATAAAGTAAAGTAAAATAAAATAAAATAAAATGAGATAAAAGAATGGATTATATCTATCTATCCCTTAATAAAGCTGGTCGAATACTAACCGCTTGGTTCAAACCTGGTTCAACATGTGACCTAAAATTAAAGATCCATTGTAATTCATAAAATTCAAGGGATCCAATATTATCACCTTCTCTCATGTTGTTATATACTATTTGAATAATCCTAAAACTAAAATAGTGCTTAGGAAACTGATGACAATGTTTGGCCAAAGCATTATTGATGTTTTCCTTCCTTATATCATACACATGATTATACATGCGGTCCCTTAGCCTCCTTGAAGTCATCCCTACATAGTAGGCATCACATAACTCACAAGTGGCTAGGTAGATGACATTTTTCGAATCACAGGTCGCATAAAACGTTGGGGTAAATGTTAAGTCCAATCCTGGTACTACAAATGATTGATTTTTAGAAATATGCCTACACATACTGCACTTAGTGCAGGGGTAGGTTCCCTTCTTATACATAGCTCTAATATCTAACTTAGAAACTTCCATTTTATCATTACATAGCAGTCTTTTGAGATTCAGACTGTTACTAAATCTAAACGTGGGTTTATTACCCACTATCTGTGCTATAGTAGAATCAAGCAAAAGAATTTTCCAATTGTTCTCAATAACTTTGGTGACATGATGTATATCATTAGTATATTTAATATTAAATACTAAGTATGTTTCTTTGTCTTTTAAATTTCTTGGAAAACCACCTCTTCTAGTATGCACAGGGGTTTTTAATGTTGATGATATTAAATCATTAATTAAATCAGAGGGATAGCCTCTATTGATAAAGCAAGTCTTTAGAAACTCAATCTGCTTTTGTAGGTCATCTTCACTACTACATAATCGAGACGTTCTGATAATTTGCCCCTTAACCACATTACGAAATATGTAGCGAGGGTGCATGCTATCAAAATGAAGGATAGCATTCCTCCAGCAAGGTTTTCTGTATATAGTTGTAGTAATATTATTCATAATATCTTTATTAATGGTAACATCCAGAAAACTAATACTAGTGTATGATTGTTCAAAAGTGAAGCTTAAAAAAGAGTTAGTAGATTCCATGTAGGTGACAAACTCATAAAACGAATCCAGATCATTATTCCAGAACAAAAGAATGTCGTCTATAAACCGTCTGTACAGGATGACATTTTTAAACCTATCATTATTAAAAATGAACCTATTTTCCCATTGATGTATGACCAAATTTGCATATGCATTGGCACAGGGAGTGCCCATGGCCACTCCCCATGTCTGTGCATATGTTTGGTCCCGAAACAAAAAGACATTATTATTTAATACCACATCCAATAGGCTACAAATGAGCATCTGACTAGCATTATCCAATGTTCCATCACTATGTAGGAACTCCCTAATGGCTTCCAAACCATAATCGTTTGGAATACTTGTAAATAGAGTCCTAATATCTAACGTGACAAATAAAGTATTCTTATGTATATTACTACTTAAGGAATCCTGTTTTAGATCATTCAGTAACCCATAGGAGTCCTTTAGTATGGTGGGAATGGCTTTAACTAAAGGACCCAATTTAGTTTGTATAAAAACGGATGCATTTTCAGTTACCCAATTGGTACCAGAAACTATTGGGCGTAGTGGGGGAGGTGACACCCCTTTATGCATCTTCGGGAGGCCCTTAATTATCGGTATCAAGGGGGATTCAATGATCAAAAAATCATATAGCTTTATAGCATATAAGCTTTAAGAATATGTGTGGGACGTTTGGCAGTCCTGTTGTCTAGGCAGGGACAGATTGAGAGTACCCACCTCACTGAGAAGTAAGGCATGTATGTCAGGTGAGTCTGTCAGACAATGGTATCAGTAAGACAATGCAAGGCAAAATGTTTGGTGTGTCCTAGAAAACAGGTAGGTGTACATTATTCTTGATGTCACCCAGCTGAACAACTGCCTAGTCTTGTGTTATGTCATGGTAGTTCCCTGCTGAGCATGTGCTGGTAACCCTTGTGTCTACCTCAACCTCCATATATGTATGTTAGTTATGCAGCTGTGGTTGTCTGGGATATCACCAGCAAAACATTGTGGGGTGCAGTGTGATGTTACTGGGCCACAATTTCAGTGCACATTTCACCATCCTCTGGGAATTCAGGTTATTGCATTACCTGACATTCTGAACACTTTATAGTATTATACTAGGAGTAGGTGAGAGTGGTCCTATCTGTAGGCCCCTGCCCTGTATTATATAGATGCAGACATTCCAACTGTACTGCTTTTGGTGGATAAATAGGTGATGAGTCAGACATACATATCACGTTTTATAATAGTGATAGCCACATATATTTATTTTCATTGGTAGACACAGCTGTACTTGAACCCAGGACCTTGAGTACCAAAAATGTATGTTGTTAATACATTTTGCAGACTGAGCTACAGAATAACTGCTATAATAAGTACATTTTTATATGTTGTAGTTCTCATTTCGCAGTTACCTGCTGTTAAATACCAGACTTGCATATATTATTATGTATATGGATTTAGAGTGCTGAAGATGTATACCAGAGTCCCAGTTAAAATCCTCTTTTCCATTAATGTTTTATCAAGTGTGTTCTTACATGTTGTAGACATAATGGCAGGGTTACCTGCTATCAGATACCTCACTTATGTCTAAGTTTATGTGTGTGCCTGTACAGTGATGTATTTGTGTAATAGAGTGCCAACTACAGTACAATTTTTGTATAATTCTCTTAGCTGATTTGCGCACTGCAGCATGATGTGCAGCACCATGTAAGCACGCTTAGTGAGGGAACTACAGCATTAGTATGTATTCCTTAAAACACCTGTTTTCATTAGCAGCTGTGTGGCTTGGTGGGATGATCCATTGTTCTGCATGTGTGATGGTTGTGGGTTCAAAATAGAATGCAGGTGTAGTTTTTAAATATAATTAATATTGTTCATAGATTCATAGGTTCATAGGTAGGTACTAGGCTATTGGCCCTAGGGCCTATATAAGCCTAGCCAAAGGTACCCTGGCTTTCGCCACCCAAGAAAATTATTTTCCTGTGCCACTGTCGAGCAGAGCCACAGAAGTGATCCCAGGGGTGTATTTCCTATCTCCCATCCAATCATCAAGATTTTTCTTGAACAGTGCTAATGAGGAGCTTTGTTTGATATAGATAGGTAGTTTGTTCCAGAGTATGGGAAGTCTCTGGGACAGGAATCTATCCCTCCAGCATGTTCTGTTTATTGTGGTGATGAGGTTTAGGTCCCTAGAGCATGTAGCTCATAGGGATTGGGATTTCTTTAAGTGGAGCATGTCTAAAAGCTCTGGGTTTGACATAGCTTTGTGTGTTAGGCAGAGATCGACTCTGAGTAGGCGATATGCAAAGGAGTAAAGCTGCAGTTTTTTGAGATGGTCTGCATAGGGCATCTTTTTGAGGCTGGAAATCCTTTTTGTGAGGTATTTCTGTGGCCTTTCCAGTTGTTGTAGATGTCTTGTGAGGTACATACCAAAAGGGGCATTGTACTCTATAATGGGTCTAATGAGTGACGAGTAGAGGGGAACAATGACCTCTTTTTTTCCTGGATGAGAAACCTTTTGTGATGAGGTGTGCCACATAGAAGGATTTCCTGACTACTGTGGCAATGTGATTATCAAAGCAGAGACCACTGTCCACCTGTGTCCCAAGGTCTCGTATCACACTTTCGGTGTTAAGTAGACTACCACCTATGTGGTAGTTCATGGGTACTGAGTTTTTACCAAAAGGAATCACAATGCACTTTTTGGCATTGAGCTTGAGGCCATGGCTTTGACACCAGGCATCTGTCTCAGCAAGGCCCTTTTGTAGGATGTCCACATCTTTTGGAGTTTTGATTATGGTTCCTAGTTTGCAGTCATCTGCAAACTTCATTAGCCAAAGACCTTCTGTGTTGGCCTGTACTTCAGAAAAGTAAATACCAAACAGGAGAGGACCCAGGACTGAACCCTGTGGTACTCCACTTGTCACTGGTCTGAAGCTGGATTTGGAGTCTGCTACTTTCACAGTGTGGGTTCTGTCAGTGAGCCAGTTGGCAACCCATCTTGTGACATAGGGATTTATACCTAGATTAGTGAGTTTATCTATAATTCCAGAGTGGGGGATGGTGTCAAAAGCTTTGGCGAGATCTAGATAGGCTGTGTGAATCACCTTACCCTCATCTACGGCTTTGGTGACTGCTTCAAAGAAGTCTATCAGGTTTAGGAGACATGATCTGCCTTTTACAAACCTGAACTGGGTGGGGTCCTGAGTTTGGAGATTACCAATGTCATTGTTTATAAGTTCCATGATGATATGCTCCATAGCCTTGCAGACCAGGCTCGTTAGGCTAATGGGGTGGTAGTTTCCGGGGTCTGTGGTGGCTCCCCCTTTGTGGAGTGGGATAACTGCCACTGTGCACCATTCAGTGGGCACATTGCCTGAGGTGAGGCTATGATTGAACATGGTACTTAGGTGGGGTGCCAGTTCGTTCTGTAGTTCATGTAGAACACAGCCTGGGATGTCGTCAGGTCCCATGGATGCTGTGTTTTTGGCTTTGGATAGTGTGTTTTTTACCTGTGCAGCCGTGATTACAGGAACTTTGCATTCTTCTGGTATAGAGATGGGCCCTTTAGGGGATGACAGAGGGGTAAAGTTAGCACTGAACCTATCTGCCAGGATGTTGGCAATATCCGTTGGTTCTGTATATTTAGTGCCATTGTGCTGTAACTCAGAGCAGATCTGAGTGTTGCCATTGAGATTCTTGACATAGCTATAGAATGCTTTGTAGTTGTCTTTAGAGTCAGTGGCGATTTTGTTTTCATAACTAGCTTTGGAGGATTTTATGAGGGATCTCAGCTTCTTACTGAAGCTGACCAGAGAGTTTCTCCAATCATAGGATTTTACTCTTTTTTGCAACAGTTTCTTTTTTCTGTTGTAGAGTTTGTTTATGGCAGGGGACCACCAGATTGTCTTCCTTTTTTTGGAGGATAGCATCTTGGTTCTGTTAGGGATTGCACGATCCATGCACTCATGTAAGTGTTTATAAAGTGCATTTGTGTAGGATTCAGCAGTCATACCTCTATTGTCCATCAGCATGGGTGTCATGAAGTTTGCCACTTCTGTCTTAAGAAGCGTGAAGTTGGCTTTGGAGAAATTTTTTACTGTGGTTTCCCTAATGGGGGGTGGGGATGGGATGTGGATGTCTAGGGTGATTAGCTTATGGTCGGATCTGACCAACGAGGAACTGACCTCTGGTGTGGAGCACCGGTTGCCCATGTTGGTAATAACCAGGTCTAGGATATTGCTGCCCCTGGTGGGGATGTGGATAAGTTGATCCATGGCATTGGAATTTATGAATTCCAGAAAACGTTGAGCACAAGAGTTGGTACATGAGTAGTTTTCCCAGTTAATGGTAGGGTAGTTGAAATTGCCCATTATTAGGGTGTTAGGTTGTATCCTAATATTTTCCAGTGTATTAAGAAATGAGGAGTGGGAATCCTGGGACATGGTGGGGGATCTGTAGCAAGCTACAATTTGGATTGCAGTCTTGCCCAGAGTTAGTTGCACTTTGATAATCTCGGATGCATTATGCTGAGCAGCTAGCCTGGAGGTGTGGATATCCTTAATGAATATAGACACACCTCCACCTTTAGTGTTTCGGTCCAGGTTAGGTGGCCAAAAGGTGTGGTATGAATTCTAGCCTGGTAATTCAGGGGTACTCTCTGGAGCCTTGAACCAGGTCTCTGTCACTGCACAGATGTTGATGTTCTCCATTTTAAGGAGTGCCTCGAGAGAGTGCATTTTGAGGTTTAGACTTCTAGCATTGAGTAGCAATACCCTCAGATTCTTCTTGCCTGTACCTGTTAGGGTGGTGAATTTGTCATTTGAACCTTGCCTAAAAAGGCACTATAGGGGTGGCTAGAGCCTTAGCCAGTATCCAGAATCCCAGGGGCGACAGGTGCAGGCCATCTCTGGCAAAGCATTGTGGCTTGTCGATCATGTCATCCCAGGCAGACAGATACTGGATCCCCTTAGAATGACACCAGAAGCTTAGCCAATTGTTGAAGTCAATCATTTTGTCCTTGTACTGTGGTATAATTCTGGGTGATGGCAGAATGCTACTCAGGGCTAGGGTCATACCTGCCTGGGCTACAAGATCGGACAGCTCCTCCATGTCCCTTTTCATGTAGTCCAAGGAGCTAAGTCTCAGGTCATTCACACCAACATGGACAATGACAGAGTCATATTTGTACTTGTTGTGGAGTGACCTGAGTGCATGCATTATGTGGCGGATCCTGGCACTCGACAGGCAACTGACAGTAACTTTCTCCTTGTTTAGCCTGGTGAGTGGAACATCAGTGTACCTGACTGTAGAGTCACCTATGACTAGAGTGTTGGGTACGTTGTTATGCCTTATGGGCTGTGGTTGAGTGGCACACTGAGTTTGTGGGCTATGTGTTATTTGGGTTGTGTTGGGGGTGGAGGTTGCTTGTGTTTCTGCTTTAGAGGGCCCTGTTACTTGGGCAGGTTTTTACTGAGAGCCTCCAAGAATGTAGGTGTGTGTTTTGTGTTTCTATGTGTGTGTTTTGGTGGTGTAGGTTTTGAGGGACTATATGCTGAGTGTGGTGTGGTGCAAGTGTTTACCTTCTCCTCTTGACTGTCTAGTCCAGTCTTGGGTGAAGAGAGCTTTGCTTCCAGTTTGGCTATATAAGTGCATCTCTCACAGGTTGTAGTGTTGGGTGGTAGGAGGAGAGGGTTGTCTGTGTACATGAGGCAATTATTGCATTGCCCCAAGATGCCCAGATTCATCAGGTAGACAGGAGAAAACACTGGGGTTGACCCTTAGACATGCCTGAATAGGTGCTTATTTGTTAAGTACTAGAAACTGTTTTCCTCTAGACAGTGAGGAAAGTTGAGTGCTGTAGTAATTTGTAGCTTATTTAGTGCTTACAATAAGTTCTGAACAAGTGCTGAAACAAATAACTAACTTGTTCTAAAAAACAAAATTAAGCATATAACAGTATAGTGCTATTTAGCATAGCTAAGCAATGTGGCGCACCATGCCACATCCCATAAAATTATTCAAAGAAAAAAAAAAGGATGATAGGACTGTGGTGAAAAGGGATGCACACAGGTGGAAAACATAGTGAAATGCAGGTAGTGATGTGCATTATAGGTGTAGGAAAGAACCATAGCGATCCATTATTTCATCACCAACAACTGTGTACTGTGACATATATTTTAGCTGAATCCTCAGAGAGGAGTGATGGCAACCTAATTGCTTTGTCAAACCAATTAGACCAAATTAAATGTGTCCAGTGGACACGTGTGTTAAATGGAGAGCAATGTATGGGACAATATTTAATTTTTGGGACCGGTGCTCATTTTTTTTTTAAGGAGAGAGTGGAATGAAGGGGAAAGGGCATAGGTATGTGTGGAGGAGGTAAATTGGGAAGGTGAAGAAGCATTTGCAGACAGACAAGACAGACAAGACAGTAGACAGGGGGTGGTGTGTGACACAAGAATTGGGTGTACACCTTGGATGGAGAGGGTGTTGTGGAATCCCAGTCTCATGAGCATCCACACAGTAGCAGTGTGACTAATGTCCTCATCCATGGGACAGTCATCACTGCTCCTTCACTGCCTCTATGGTGGCAGTGGTGGAGGCTGGTGTCTAGGGTGAGGCTGACCCACCAGGATGGTCAGCATGCTCTCCATCTGGTGCGGGCATGCACCAACAGTTCAGTGAACCACCTTGCACACCATACCTGGCAGTTCCAGATGGGTGACAAAATCACCCGCTCCACTACTGCTCCCAGAAGGAGTCCCAGCTCCAGCCTGTAGGACAGAACTACCCAATGCCACAGGTAGTGCATGGCAGCAGAGGGGACACCACAAGCTGCAGCTCAGATGTGCTGGGCCCCAGTGCCATGGCCAGTGGAGATAAGATAGGTGAATCACCTGGAACTGGCCTACCTAGTTGCACTGTAGTAAATTAGATATAAACATAAGGTAAAATTAGTAATAACCAAACCAATGTTAGTATTAACATAATGGAATATAATATTGATTACTCCAAATACATATTAAGGTATATTATGAGGAAGACAGCAATAAATAACATAATGGTAAGTATATTAACAGCAAACCAGTATAACATAGCCCATAAGGCCAACATAACAGTTAAACAGAATATATTAGTATCGAACCATAATAATAAATAACAATAATAAATTAATACATTTCATAATAATAAGTTAGAGAAGATAAGGGGTGGGGAGAAAGTGAAGAAAACATACCATTAGTAACATTGCAGGTGATATTACTACCCAGACTAATAATACATACTTCTATAGATGTGCAATGTCACTTGTGTGTACAGTGAGCCCAATTCTTGTATAAATGATGTTACATGTACATACCTCTCAACCTGTTATCATGGGACAGTATGGGTCAAGCACTAATAAATACAGATACACAACTACAGGGAACTCTTTTACATAGTGTGCTCATACATTACTACCAAGGTTTTCTGTAAATGGATTTGCCTATAAATTGCATTCCAAATAATGTCATTTATCTGCTAATCATGGACCAGACATATTGGGCATTAGTCACTGCATTCCAAAAAATTGTGACAGTTGAGAAGTATGTTTTCCTTTTAACTAATTAGACTAGAGAGCTGGTGATTTTTAGTTGGCTGCCATGGGATTAGAATCCACAAGCTGTGACTTCAGTGAACATGTATACTAAATTTAACAGTTGACTGATGTCAAATTAGAATAGACATGGCAGTGCATACAGGAATTCTTCACACTTATTGGAAAAGATTATTTATCAAGGCACAATCCTGCTTTAGAGTTAGTTGATATTGTTCCTGAAAATCTGGCACTTATACACATGGATATCTGCCCAGAATGTTAGCTACCTAACCCATATACCTTGTTCTTAGAGTGGGAGGAATATACAGAATTATTTGACTAACAATGGCCATAACACAGGCTTGAACCTTACTGTGGATATTGCACTACATTTATCAGACAACTTTTTTCTGTAGTCTTTATTCATTTTCTATTTTACAGTTGACTGGTATTAGATTAGAGCACGCATGCAGTGACTACAGCCGTACTGCAGTTATTTGAATAAATTAATTCTCAATGCACAATCCTGCTTTAAATTTTATTGGGAGTGTACCTGCCATATATACGCATGAATATCTGGTGATAGAGTCAGCTACCTTACCCATACACATTGTCCTTTGAGTGGGTGGAATGTACAGCAGTATATGACAGAAACTGGCCAAAATATAGGCTTGAAGCTTACTGTGGGTATTGCACTACATTTATCAGACAGTTTTTCAGCAGTCTTTATTCATTTCCTTTGTACAGTTGACTGGTGTTAGTACACGTGCAGTGACTACAATAATAGTGAACACTTCTTTGTGTGAAACAGTACATATCACAGCACCATCCCCCTTTAAAATCTATTTATTACTGTTGCTTCAAGTCTAGCATGTACAGCATAGATAGTTGTGTCAGACTTCTAAGTAACAACCCATTTACCATCGTCATTACCTGATTGCAATCTACAGCATATTTCACATAATGAGCACAGCAGAACAGTGATTGTTTATCTGGGTAAACCCTCAACTTCAACTGCTGTTTGTAAGCTATATTACACAATAATGCATGGTTGCTTGACTTAACTTAGTTTACCATTTCAGGTGGGCACTGACAAATTACTAAACATATTACATTTCTCAACTACCTTATACCTGATTGTTAGAACTGCAAACACTGTAAATACTTTTATTATCTAGACAGTACATTATGCATTAGGCTATTGCTTTTATTTTTCCCTACTTAGCACACTCACACCTCATCCTGGCCAGATGCCCTGTGTGGGACTGGAGAATGGGAGTCTTCACTGTTGCAGCTATTGTAAGAGAAGCAAAGCATTATGCATACCAGTTTTGCACACATTCAGTTTGTATATTTGTAAATCACTGGGACACATACTTATATATCTGTGGGGTGTGCCCAGCCTGAGCTTCATGGATCCAGATGTTCAAGGTTCCCCTCTACTTATGCTTCCAGTAGTCATAGTGGTGACGACACTGCTCAACAGTGCTGGGGATATCAGTAGCACTGGTAAGTTTCCGAACCAAATGATCCCAGACATCAGACATACAATCTGAGCCCTGGAAATTGCCCTGCAGCAGTCAGGGTTCAGGGTTTTTGACCAGGAGTCCAATACTTTGGACTCCTGGACACCCTATCTCTGTGCCTGAAAGCACTCCTTCACAACATCACCAGGCATTTCAACAGTCAAGTGAGAACTCCAAAGAATGGCATCAGATTTCTGCCTATTGGTCATTATATAGTGTGCATTCCTGCCCTAACACATCATAGTACAACTTTCAAAAATGTGGCACATCGCTTAGTATCATGCAAATTTGCAAAAATTATTTAAGTGAAACTGTGCATCGCTCAAACTCACACAAGCCGCATTTAAGCACAGCTTAGCAATGCACAAATGAACTGGACTGTTGGCCTTGTTTAAGTGGAGATTAGCACCACACAGCTTTGCTAAATGTAACATTTTTTTAATTGTAAATTAAACTGATGTTTCAGTCATCTGACTCATGTTCAAAGCAATAAATATGACTGCTCAGGAATTGAGCCCAGGACATACTACACTATAAGTCATAACTCAACCTATCTAGCCACTTGGATAGTACAGGGAAGCAGTATATCTTCACATATACTACAAAATACATATTAGCATTGTGCAGCAAACCTGCATGAGTTTGCGCATTGCTAAGCACCACAGAACTACAACAATTAAATATATCTGGTTTCTACTTTTAGATGTCACACAGTATTGCTAAGCACTGTGCTGCTCTGCACAAACAGGGAAAGACAGGAAAAATAAATAAATATTCAATTAATTACATCAGGTTTCTATTTTTAGATATATAACAGATGTCAGGTGTATATGGATATGTGCAGCTCAGCATTGCTAAGCATCATGCCACACCATACAAACAGCATATAAAATTAAAAAAAATACAACTGCCCTGTGCTTAACACCTGTTCAGACATTTTCTGGACAGTCCACAACTACAGGACAGCCTCTACACTGCTGCTTGCATGGATTCCATATCCATGTATCTCTGATCTCCCTCAGCAGTGAGCCATAATTAATATGTATGGCTGGCTGCTGGGAAGGAACAATGGCTGTGCACACAGGTACATTCTATGTAGGCTCTACATGCAGCCTACATGGATTTTATTGAATCTAGACCACAGTTATCTTGTATCTTGAATAAAAGGTGATGCTGTTTTTAATAATTAAAAAAAACTATAAAGGTAAAACAGCATTGCAAAATGATGCAATGTTGTGATAATATTTTATAACTCTGAAATGATGGAGCTGTAATTAAAATATGTTACAAGGAAAAAATAATGGGAAGTATAAATATAAGGTAAAAAAATAAAAGGAGTATTCTTTGCAGTATATAATCTATTGAAAAACAGCTGAGATGCAGGCTAGAAGATTAACAGTAGGAACAGGGGAGGTAAAGAGGGAAACATAAGAAAAGAGAAACTAAAGCAGGAAAGATAAGCGAAAAAATACTGAGAGGGAAAAGGAAAAATGTAAGTTATAAGCAGTGAGTATTATAGGTGAGAGGATGGGGAGAATGAAGAATGTTAGATTGCATAAGGGAATCTTGGGGAGAAAGGCAAACAGGTGAGAAGACCAGAGTGGGATGAGGAAATTAAATGTTTTAATTATTAAATTAACTGATAGAGACAGTAGAAAAAGAGGTCAGAATAGGGAGACACGACAAATGTAAACCTATTTTATGTGCTGTCGAGTGTTTGGATTTGTGCAATAAAGAAGTGGTACATTCTACCAGCCCTTGGCTCCGGTTTGCTCAACTTGGATTTTGTGTTTAGTTGGATTTTTTTGAGCAACTGGTTCCATCGTTATTTTGTTGGTTTGGAAATTAAATGTTTACTAGATAAATAATGACTTTTCAGGTCTGATTGTCAGGGTGCATCAACATGAGGTGGAGCACACTGATTAGCCAATAACCCCCCTCAACAAACATGCACAGACAGACAGACACACACACACACACACACACACACACACACACACACACACACACACACACACACACACACACACACACACACACACACACAGACACACACACAGACACACACACACACTTTCCTGATAACCTTATCCAAATTTAAAAGGGCTCCAAGCCTAAAGTGGCTTGACAATAAATGATTACTAGGTTGAAACAAATATTTGTTAAAATTGTACTTTTCAAACACCATGTTCAAGTCTTAATACATTTTTCTCACTACAACATCGCACCTCTGAAGATATCCTTATTTTAATAAGAGATCTGAACCTTCAGATGAGGGGCAAAGTTCCCACCTGCTGAATTTATATAAAACAATTCCTCTGGATGCACAACTTAAAAGAAGGGAAAATTATCTCATATTAAAATAATCACTATTTACATACACTTAAAAAGTGTACCAACATTGATTGTGTATGGAAGGCAGGGATTAATGAGATCATTTCCATGAATTTAACTTGACAAGAAGACAAGATACCTCTTTCAGTCTAAGCTCAGTGAGGTTTAGGGAAGCAATCCATGGTATCCCTGATGTACAGTGACTTCTTTCTACAAAAACATTGATGGATATGCTTATTCCATATCCATATGGAGCTCAGTCCACCGTGTCATTTGTAGCCAATTAACTATAATATCTTTTGAAAAATGCCTGTGTGAGCAACTAATATTATCCACATGTAGTGCAGCTACTTTTTCAAAATGCTACTTAACAAACACCCTTTCAACTCCCCTTATTCATATTTCTTATTTTTAAATCTGATATCTGTTTGCTTGTTCTACAGCTGTAAAATAAATTAATATATTGAAATGTATATATTTCTTTGTATCATTTTTGCATAATTTTAATATATATATATATATATATATATATATATATATATATATATATATATATACACACACACACACACACACACACACACACACACACACACACACACACACACACACACACACACATATCTATATATTATTTGACCGCCTGCATTACAACTACCTATATTAGGGTGCATCAGCCTACTTCTGAACTCACATTATAAGATCATTAATGAATAAATACCAATAATAAACTCTGTCTAATTATAAAGTATTATTGAAAAATATTAAAGTATTACAATTCCTCCATGACACTGACCATGACTGAAAAGAGTTAGGCTGACCAGCTAACCTATCTGGTTAACAAATGGTAATAGATAAAAGTAGTAGTACATGGCTAGAGTTGGCAAACTATATACTTTTTAATTGCATAGTATAACACAAATCAAAACAATTTTTCTTGGGTCTGATTTTATGTTAAATGGCAAGAGTTAGGTCTATCAGAAAGAGATTAAAGGGTATCTGTCATGTTGATAGACTTTGTGAAAAAGGTAGAGCAAGCAAAATGCAAAAAACAAGAACACCCGTTCACAACATGGAAGAGTCCAGCTGCCTCCAGGAAAAGAAATTATTCATTTTATTTATTTATTTTACATTTGTTAACCAGGTTAGTCCAACTGTGTTTGCAAACAAACCCATTTTCAGTGGAGACCAGAGGGGAAAATCCCCAGCAAACATAAGTAAAGATAAAGTGACAATATACAAATATTAAATAACAATCACAATACAAAATAATTGTAAAAAAGAAAAGGTTATTAACTATTTACATTGCAGTAATAGTAAGCAACCCATTTTCAGTGGAGACCCAAGGGGAAAGAGCCCCAGCAAACATAAGCAAAGATAAACATACAGGACAAAACTATTAAAAATAACAATGCAAATACAAAATTATAAAGAGAAAATCAAAAGAAAAACATAACATTAGGGTTGCATTGATAGCAGTGGTCTAAATTTTCTACATATGAGAGTAAAAACAAAAAAGATAATCATTGTTCAAAAGAAGGACAATATACAGACACTGATAGAAAGTGGGTGGAGAAATGATAAATAGTGTGGAGAATGGGAGCGGAGAGAAAGAAGGGGGCTATAGTAGTAGAGCTGAGGGTTTAGAAGGTTAGTTTAAGCAGAAGTTACTAACAGTGAAAGAGCGTTAGGAGAAGCAACAGGTTATACAGTAGGACAGACTAAGACTACGTGTGGTCAAAGCAACAGCATCATTTCAAGTTTAGTAGGTGGGATTTAAGCTCCTTTTTAAAACAGGGAAAGGAAAGGTTGGATCTAATATGAAGAGGGAGCTTGTTCCAATTTAGTGAGTCTGAGTATTTGCAAAATTAGTTTGCCAATATTCCTTTTGTGTTTATAAACTGAGAGAAGATGCTGATTAGCACTCAAGAGAGGCCAGGGGGAGAGTAGAGAGTAACATGGGAGGTGAGAGCAGGGCAGGCAGAGTGGTTATTGAGTATGGAAAACATAGTGTGGAGTTGCAATTGTAGGAGAAGGTGTGGAAATTGCAGCCACTGATGTTTGTTTAGTGAGAGGCAGTGATATGAAGATAGTGGTTGGTTTAGAATAAATATGACAATTTTGTTGTATGTTTGTTCCAGTTTTTGCACTGAGGTAGTTTGTATATTGGTAAGGATGGGGGAAGCGTGTAGAAGACTAAGTAAGAGAAATGCCTGTGCAAGAGTGTGTTTTGTGGCCGTAGTGAGGACTTTTTTGTTCCTATAAAGTAGTCCAAGTTTTTAGTGCTCTTTTTTTTACTCAAATTATTTTTATTTTGATGAAATAACACAATAATTTAATACATTGATAACATTCAATAATTATTTACAGTATTTACATTCAGCCTGACAAAAAGGATTCAGATAAAAACATTTGTAATTAAATAAAAAGTTAATAGGGTCTATATTAGATGCACGAAAAGACTTTAGTGCAAATGCTCACATGAGCTAAAATGCCGGGAATCAAAACTGTGATTGGGGGGTCGTGTTGCAGTGATGAGTGGGATATTTGCCCTTTCGTCACTGTAGTGTGACCTCGGAGTTGGAATATATAGTTAACAGGGATTGTGGGGGGGCGCAACCCCCCACAATAGCAAGATCGATTAACGGCATTTTCACTCATGTGAGCGTTCGCGGTAAAATCTTTTCGGTTTTATAATATAGATCCAAGTTAATATATAAACTATGATAGTTAGGAAGAGTTTGGTTCCTTCTGTAAGGTATCAATCAAATTCAAAACTTTCCTCCATGAACTATTAACCAATGGCTTAGGAAAATTCTTAACTCTTTAGTTTTTTTCTCCACTAGTATGCATTTCTTCAGTGATGATAGGAATTCCTCCATTTTGGGTGCTACATTAGATTTCCATCTTCTACTTATACATTTTCTGGCTATTGCAAACATTGTCCACAGCAAATACAGGTCATCTTTCTTCATATTATTACTATTAACAACATTAAATAAAATTAAAGACTTAACCAAAATAAATATATCAGTATAGACAGCTTGAAGACATTTGTTAATCTCATTCCAATATGGTTTAATATTAGTCCAGTCATAAAAAATATGAGATCAGTCTCCATTAGTGAACAGATGACATCTCCAACATAACTTGCTGTTTGTAGGGTTCATTTTTGAGAGTTTATCTGGTGTCAGAAAGGATCTGTGTAGAAAGTTCCATGAAAAATCCTCCAGAATTATGAGTAAGAAGTTAGTTTAACTGAAAATAAAATGTTTGTTTTATCTTCCATTGATAATGATACTTGATGCCCTTTAGTTAGCTATTGCCAGTAAGAATCTTTAGGAGCTGTCTTATATACAATTAAAGTGCTATATAGATATGATAATTCATTATTAACATTGATATTATTATATAGAATTCCAAAAACCCAGTTTATAATTTTTGGTATGGTTTTGAAGGATGAGTTATGTATTATTCTACACAGATCCTTAGTGTATGCTGTGACACTCTGAAGAACCAACTAGTCATTAGGGGATAGGCCACAGATTGACAATATACTTTGTGTGCTCAAAGATTGCTGGTTTTCAATACATTGTAACCAACAAAATAGGTTATTATTTTCCCATAAACCAAAAATCTCTCTGTGTTTTATCAGGGAAATCCCTTGTAATAGTAAATGGTGTTAGAAATCTATGCCACAGTTTTATATATAAATTTGTGTTAATTTTCTAAACACATCAAACATATTGTTTATTAGTGTTAGTTTAGTTAATTTTGTTGTATTATACTGTAAATTTTAACTTAAATAGTGCCATATCTTATATTTGTCAGTTAGCAAAGCATTCTTTGATATACAATTTTATTCATTAGTATAATGGAGTGTAACTGTGTCCAATTGGAAGAATATCTAGGATTTATCCAATTCATCACTATTTTAATTATAGATGCCTTTATATAAGTTTCAATCTCTGGGAATTTTAACCCCCCCTTGTTCCCATTTTCTGATATGATGAGAATATGCCAATCTATTTCTTTTGGGGTACCATAGGAATTTCATCAGAGTTTAAGTGATTTCTGTAAGGATTTTCTTTCCTGGTGGTAGAAAAGGCATATGCTATATATAAAATTCTAGGTAACAAAACCATTTTTATCAGTTGTAACCTATCATCAAATGTTATAAACAAATTATTCTATTTGCTTATTAATAACTTGATTAAGTCTATGACTTTAGCATAGTTAAGCTATAAGGTTTCCTCTATATTCTTGCCTAGGACTATTCCTAAATAGTCAAGAGTTGAAACTTGGTTTCCAATAATATGATTAACTGGAACTTGTATGTTCTTTTTTTATTTAATAATAAATATTTTTATTTAGATTTGTTGAAGGACAGTCCTGAGATTTTTTGGAAATTTGTCGTTACTATATCCATTTCACCTAACACTTCCTTAGAGTTGGGTAAGGTAAGTAAGACATACACCAGCAAATATCATTGTTTTAGAAATATACTGGTCATATATATTTGTACTTCTTATCTTTCGGTTATTATGTATTAAAATGGCAAGTATTTCTATGGCCAGAGCAAATAGGATTGGGAACAGCCTTGCCTAGTACCTCTAGTGATTTGGATTGCTTTGGAAGTAAAGGGACCTAATTTGACATATGCTAGATTATTTTTCATTGATTTTCTTTATCGTTGTTATAAAAAAGGGGGGGATCAAATAACTGTAAGACTTTAAATAAATAACCCCCAATTTAAGGAGTCAAAGGCCTTTTGAATATCTAGGCCTATTATCAATGCTTCAATGTTTCCTCTATTGAGGCAATCTATCAGAGTTAATATTTTTTTAATATTATCCTGTGTATGCCTGTTAATTATGAAACCAGTCTGGTATTCATTAATTATTTTAGATATGGGAATTTTCAATCTACTGACCATAATTGACATAAATAGTTTATAATCATTATTCAGCAAATAAATTGATGTATATGTTGCAATGATTATGGTCCTTATACTCTTTTAATATAAGGGAAATTATAGAAAATCTCAAAGAATGAGGAAAATTTGCTAATGTTTAAACTTCAAGAAAGGTTTTATGTAGGAGAGAGATTATAGAAGAAGGGAACAATCTGTACATTTTGATAATTAAGCCATCTATCCCATGTGCTTTATTAGACTTACTTCCTTTAATCCCATCTATAATTTCCTTTTGAGAAATAGTTTTTTGTAGATCTAACTTAAAATCCTCAGGAATTTTTGTTATGTTGGGAACTATATTCTCTAACTTCTCACATTCATTCATACTTATTTTATCTTTATGATGCTCTGCATAATGATAACAAAAAGCCTTCAGAATGTCCCTTGTGTCTAAGACTTTTTTCTTTTTCTCTTCATGAAAGATACTATCAATGTTATTAATTTCTGATTGTATCTTAACTTTTATAGATAGGTTATGAAGATGCTTAGGAGAGGTAACATAAGAATTTAATTTCAGTTTTTCCATAGCTAAATTAGTTTTATGGGATAATATTTCATTGTATTTCTTATTTGCTTCTTCTATTTTCCTCTTATTATCTGTAGTAATTAAGTTTTTATTAGATTTAAAAGATAATATTTCATTCTGGAGATGCTGTAACTCTGAGTCCCATTCTTTAATTTTATTTTTGTACCTAATAATAGTTTTATCATATAGATAGGCATTAAGAGAATCCCAAACTATAATTGTGTTTACTTCAAGTTTATAATTAATCTTTAAGAAAAGCTGAAGTTCAGAAGTTATCCTAGATTTAGTCTTTAATTTTTGTGATATATGAAGGAATCCTTGAAGTAAAATAACTAATTGATTGAATTCCAAGTGTATTGTTAACAACCAGGAATTATGATCTGAAAAGGGACAAGGTTGTATTGAAAAATTCAAGATTTTAGAATAAAGATCTTATGAGATATAAATGTTATCTATTCTAGTTTGGGTACCATGTCTATAGTCCTGGTGTGAGAATAGTAAATAATTTGGTCCCAAAGCATTAAAGGTATCTTTTAATTTAAACATTTCTGTCCATTTTTTAACTGTTTGGCTGAGGACAATAGTCTAGGAGATTTCCTATTGGTAGCTTCTGTAATATCTGTGATACACTTGAAATCACCTCCTAGTATACCTTTAGAAGTAGTTGTAATAAAGTCTAAGTCTTTCTTAGCTAGTCCAACCCCCACCTGGGAACCAGTATAAATTAACCAGGGTCCAAATTCTATTATTAAACTTAAGTATAACTAAGGCCATGAGTCCATCATTATCTACATGTTTGTAAATGATTTAAGGATTTAAGAAAGTCTTTTTCCATAGAATTGTTATTCCTCTGGTCTTATTTTTATAAGAAGATTGAGAAAGTATTCTGTATTCCTTAGGGCCCCACATAAATGTGTCATTTATTTTAAAGTGTGTCTCTTGGAGAAAAGCTACTTGAGCCTTGTTTAGTTTAAGATACCTTAGTAGGTTGACTCTGTTATATGGGTTGCTTAAGCCATTAGTATTTAAGGATATCAAAGTTAAATCCATATCAGAATTCTTTAAAGATAAATAATAAATGAATTTGTATTAATAGAATCCTGTATGCATAATACTCTTCCTGAATAGACAGTTGAATATGAATTGTTGTATTTCTATTCATCTCAATCCAAATAACTTTCTACATGAAAAATAAAAGTAAAACAATTGTGTCAGGCATTTTAAAACTAGAAAAACAGTTAAATAGAAAACACTTAGCATATTTCACTCTGATATGAACTTTAATACATCCTATACATGGAATGAGATACATTTCTAGTCTAGCAAACAAAACTAAATCTGCTAGACTACCTACCCCAACCATCAACCTTTGTTGGTTTGAGCCCATGAAAACAAAGTAAAAAATGGAGAATATATTACAAATTAAGATAAAAATAGTAATGATAAACAACTAATCAGACTTTAATTCCAGTTAGGTTTTAGAGATGTTACATACACTATTATTAGAAACATTAAACATTTATACAGTAATTATTCACTAAGGAAGCAAGAGATATATTAGGATATATATAATCTGAATTTAGTGCTTAGTAGGCTAAGGAAACATTAGCTTTATTAACAATCTAAATGACTACCCAAAATACCTAAGCATTTCATCTGTATTAGTTCTAATAAAAACTTCAAAAAGGCAGAACAAATCAAAAAATCATTTAGCATTTGTATTTACTTGACCTATTAATAAATCTTATCATGACAAACTCCCACTAAATAAAAACTTCATGAGAATTTGGTGATAGCATATAGTGAGTGTGTGTCATTCCCAAAAGATGTTAACATAGATTTTTAGAAATATGGTGGTGCTGCGGTAGCATTGTCGCCTCACAGTAAGATGCTGTCTGGTTCGACTCTCAGGTAGAGCGTCTTCTGTGTTGAGACATGCGTGAATGGGCATTCCTTCATTGAAGGTTGTGCATCAGGGTTGGCAACTCGTTACGTAAAAATCAACTGCCAATCATTAGCGGACTGGAGTTCCGCTGTGGCGACCCCTGGCCGGGAAAAGCCAAAAGACACAACAACAACCATAAAATATATTTGTCCTTAATTAACTCCTAAACATTTGGGATAGCAGATGTTTAAATAACTGACTAAAATCAATAATAATTAACTGGCATCTGTTAAAATGACAACAATTAGTAAAAAACATTATTTATATAAAACTTGCTAGGAATAACAGGTCTTAAAAGTTAATGACTCAAAGACAAAATTAAGATACAGATAGCTGTAAATATCTACCATAGTAATAAGGTAATACTGAAGCTCATAACTTGTTTGTTGTATTATCACAAGCCATAGATATTACTGAGCTCTTTCCCTGTCATAAAGTGCTAATATACTAAAAGAGATTACTTTATAATAACTGAAAACATGACATCTGAAATATAAATAATATCTAGGGATACAAAAGGAAATCAAAATATTAAATGCAAAGTAATTATAGTTCAATCAAAATTATTCATACATATATTTGCTAGGATTTAGTATGGTGTTTGAGTATCCTTACAGTTATTACCATTCGTCATAAGCATTTCCTGTAAATGTATAAGCCTATACTAAACACTTGCTAACTGCATAGGAAAGTTATTTATAAAGATCTATTTATAAAAAAAAAACTCCAGTATGTTCACTAGATATAGTGGCTATAATTAACTGTTTACAAGAAAAAATAACATTTCTGTGCATATTTGATCACAAAATATAGTCACCATTATAAAAAGGAACCATGAATATGTTTGCAGACAGTGTAGCTCATAATTCTTGTAAAAGAAGCCTACTATACTATATTAACCAATCAGAGTCTTGACATTCACAATTAGGCTTGCATATACATATTAGATGTAATGTAATCTGATCTGCATGCATAGAATGTATGATGTCATGAGCTAAGCAAGAAAGTTTCACTTCTTAAATTTCAAATTGACATTTTCCCACCCAGCACACTACACAGTACAGTTTCCTGACCTCACTTTAACTGTGTCACAACGTCTGCTTATTTACAGTAACAAATGCAGAGTTTAACTGTCAGATACTTCCAAACAGTAAAATAACATTCAATGCCAATGAGAGAGAAAACACTACTTTAACATTAAATCCTACAGGAAACATAACTTGTACCCATTTAAAAACCTTGTGCCATAAAACGTACAAGCATATAACTGTCAAAGAGACCCAATTTATGTCAAAAGCCGGCAAACAGATTTTTGTTCACACAGGTACCAATATATATTCTGAAACAATCAGAAGTTATAAATATTAAAGAAACTAGTTAATATATACTAAATCATAGATATGCCCTGTTATCCCATGTATCCAAAACAGTTTTGATAAATTAATCTAAGCAGTGACTATGCCTGTGTAATAACTCAGAAGAACATTTAGCTGGGCAAAGGGTTATATATTATTTGAAATAAAGCATGTCACCTTAAGGTCATAAAAGCAAAGACAGCTTGCTGTTCAATTATATCACTCAATAAACCAGTACAATTATACTAATATACTAAAAGCATAAAACATTTATTTAATTTGTATATGAACAAAAAAGTATAGAAATGAAAAAGCAAAAAGAGAAAGAAAAGCAATAAGAAAAATATTGTCATGACATACCTTACTTGAAGATTTAGCAAGTATAAAACAAATTAAAGTCCAGTTGTAGTAGATGCTTTGAGAGATTTAATGGGAACAGCAATGTTTGACTCAGTTTTTTTGTGGTTTTTTTTTTGATGGCCTGTTGTATATGCAAGTCAAATTTTAGTTGGCCATCAATTATTACCCCAAGGAGTTTGGTGTGTGAGGCAGGGGAGATAGTGGTGCCATCTAGGGAGGAAAGAGAAAAGTTGGATTTAAGGTGAGAAAGTGTCTGAGGCAGAAAGAGAAGGAGTTGAGTTTTCTTAGGGCTAAGGACTAGTTGATTGTTCCTGAGCCATTTTTCAACAGAGATAAAGGAATTCTGTGTTAGTGTGTGAAGTTCAGAGATAGTATTGGAGATAGACAAGAGAGTAAAGTCATCTGCATATTGTATTACAGATGAGAGACTGCAGGATGAATGTAGGTTGTTGGAAAAAAATGTTGAAAAGGAGTGGTTCCAAGTATGGAGCCTTGGGGTACTCCTGTTTGAACAACAAGGAAGGGTGAGAAAGTCTGCTGCCATCTAACAACTTGTTTTCTGCCAGAAAGGTAGGATTGGAACCAGCCAAGAGTAGAAGGAGAGAGGGTTAGGTATGAGACTTTGTTATGAAGGATGGGATGAGAAACAGTGTTGAAGGCTTTAGAGAGATCAAGGAATAGACAGAAGCTGAGGAGGTTGTCCCTAGCTTCTGCAACCTTTTGAGTAAAGGATAGTAAGGCAGTTAAGGTAATGTGTTTAGGGCAGAAACTATGTTACAAGGGGGTGAGGAGATTTTTGTGAATGAGAGGACAGTAGTTGAGTATGTATACATTTTTCAAGGATTTTAGAGAGCAGTGAGGGAATAGCAATTGGTCTATAGTTAGAGGGTTCAACAGAGTTGCCACCTTTGTGCAGAGGAGTTGTATAGAAGGATTTCCATATTTTCAGTATGGTAGATTCCTGAATGGAGCAGTTGATTAAGATAGATACTGGATATGCAATAGAGTCAGCAGCAATTTTCAGAAATTGAGGGGGGGGGTTATCAGTGGAGGGAGAGCATGGTTTTAATTTAAGAAGCAGGGATTTGATATATTTAGTAGAAACAGGTCGCAAGGTAAAAGGCTGAGAGACAGTGGAGCATAGAGGTTTAGGTGGAGGTGAGGATGACACAGAAGAGTTGAGATGAGCAGAGTTACCAGAGAGTAGAAGTTTAGAGATGCTGTCTATGAAGTGTTTGTTGTGTAAGTCTGCAGTTTCAGAGGGAGAGTGATAGGGGAAAGGGTTAAGGATGGTAGGAGAACCAAAGTGGAGCAGGGAGTTAATAGTACTCCAGCATTTTTTGGGGTCATTTGGGTGAGATCTTTGAAATTTAGTGAAATAGTGGTGTTTATACAAAGTAATATGTTTTTACACAATTTCTGAGTTGCTTATAACCTTGGAGAAAGGAAGGAGATTTAGTTGTTTGCCATTTTTTTCATAGAGCATCTCTTTCATGCACCAAAGCATGAGTAGCTTTGGAGAGCCAGGGTGAAAAGTTAAATTTGATTCTGATTTTGTGAGTTGGGGCAAGAGAGTTTAGGACACCATGGAAAATGTGGTTGAATTTAGTAACAGCATCATTCAGTGGGAGAGTTTTTAGGAAAGACCAATTGATGGCAGAGAGTCTATATTTAAAGGTTTCAGTGGGCTAAGAGAGATGAGGAGAGTGCCTTAAGATAGAGATGTGAGACTGGTCACTAATAAAGTCAGGGAAGGTAGAACGGTTACAATAGTTGTTTGGAGAGTTGGTTAAGATCCAGTCAATAGTGGAACCAGTAGCATTTTTACTGTGGTGGATATGGGTAGTGATCAGTTGTGAGAGTCCATACAGGTTTATGAAATGCTGAGTTGAGTTACCAATAAGGGAGTTCCAATTTATATTAATATCTCCAAGAATGATGGTTTCATAGGAGATGGAGGTTTTTATCTAGGGGAGTATATGTTCAAGGATAGGGATATTTTTACCTGGAGGGATATAGCTAGAGGCAATAGCAAACTTCTGATAGTTATTGATGTAGCAGTCTAGAAGCAGTAGTTCAGCAGGGGAGAAACTAGGCAGGGTAATGTCTATAGGTGTTAGTATCACTGAGACAGAGTACAAGATAGCCACCCCACCACCTTTTTTTTGGGTGTCCCATTAGACCTATAGATATTCTATTGACGTGGGAGAAATTCAGAGGAATTGATATGAAGTTTTAGCAAGGTTTCTAATAGGGCCAGGATGTGAGGTTTGTGTTGGGCCAACCATGTGTGAAGTTTGAGCGTTTTGTTGTTTAGGCTTTGGATTTTCATTTCAGAGATAGAGAGATGTTTGAGGCTGGAGATATTTGAGGATGTTTTGGGGGGAACAGCAGATGAAGATGGAAGGAGAGTAGAGAAAGGGGAGGGACCAGGATTAGGATAGATATCAACAGAAACCAGAAGACCAAAGACTAGATGGAAAAGGTGAGAATGGTCAGTAAGGGGAATGGGGTACTTGAGTTTGGGCTTTAGGAGTAAGAGTGGGTAGGCCACGACTTTAAATTTAAGACATTGAAAGGGGGAGAGACAGAAAAGAGAGGGGGCAATAGTTAGTGAAGCTTGGTTATATGTTGGAAGAGGTCTGGGAAAGGGGGGAGAGGGGAAGATATGGAGCTCAGAGTGGTAGGAAGTGATTAGGGCTAGTAAGATTGGAAGTGGGAGAAATAACAGTAAGGATAGCATTGTGTGATGGAAAAAGGAGGGGAAGAGTTATAGGGAAAAATATAAAGAAACTTATTAGGGAAGGGTGGTGGCTAGGAATAAGCAGTTTGAGGGAAGGGTGGTGGATAGAAATAAGCAGTGTGAGGGAAGGAACAGTATTAAGGGGTGGAAATAGTGAGTATGTTAGGAGATAGTATGTGTGGTAGGGAGTGAAAGAGTTAAGTGTGAGAGAGGCAAGCCACAGAGGAGGCAGCACAAGGTGGGCAGGGAAAAGAGGAAGATTGGAGACAAGGTGGGAGGAGTGAAAGGGAGCAAGCACAAGTTATGGTGGTGGGAGGGGCCTGTGGGAGTCTCCAGACAACAAGGTGAAAGTATAAATTTGAGGATACTTAGGGTGGGTGGGATTCAGGAGTGGGAGTAGAGCGAAGCGAGCCCAAGTGGAGTGAGGGGGAGCAGAGCGGGCAGAACCACACCACAAGTAAGTTGAATGTAAGGGCCTAAAACCTGAACTCATCACTTTAATTGTACTTACTTTAAGCAGGAAAGACAGACCAATAGTATACAATTTTGATGGTTTTATCAGGGTTACTTGTTTATATGTCAGACAAATAAGTAAAATTTTCAAACAGGAATATGTCTGATTGTTAGAAATCCACAAAGGTACAAGGTATAGCTGTAAATGTTAGGGTCAGAGAGACATATGTATGAGTCAGTTTACTTTAGTTACAGGGGAATGAGGGAAAAATAAAGCAGAAAGAGCCCTATGACTGACCAGAATGGTGACTCACTTTGTTACACAGCATGCTAAACTTCTGTTAGAAACACACTACCAAAACAAAACTTGATATTTCCACAACAGTATATCTGAACAAATCCACAGTGACTTTGGCAAGCACAAATCAGTATTTATTCATAAAAAAAACGATAAGCGCTTTTGTTTCATACAAAGGTTCATAGATATTCATTCATAATTCAATAGTCAGGCAAGTCATCCCTCCAATACTTTTAAGTTTTAAAATACTACTAATTGAAACCTGCCCATTGAAAGCCAGCCAGCATGTAGCATTCAAGCATAGCTGCCAGATCAAGTCACATCTTTCTAATAATAAAGACCACGCTCCACCCCTTTCATTTAGCTGTAAAGTTTCCAATACTATAAATTTATAACAATGTCCTTTATTTTCTGCACAGTGTTTTGACAGGGCATTTGTCTCTTTCTTAAGTTTAATATCTCTAAAATGTTCATATATGCGTGACTTAAGCTTCCTGTCAGTTTTACTATATAAAAACATGCACAACAACAGCATAAGGCATAATAATGAGTAAGGTGGATTATAATGGTAAGATTAAAGAAATTTTAGCAACTGAAACATATGAGCTTAGTTCGTTAAATCAATTGAATGGTGTCTATAGAGCAATAAAAGGAGCCTTGCAGGATTTATTCATTGAGAGCAGTGTCTCCATTGAGGAACTGAATTTTTTGGATACCCCTTTTCCTGGGATCCAAACAATTTTTTGGTTGACTATGTTGCATACATATGAAAATCTTTACAGATAAATATGTGCATCTATATTTATGTATATATTTTATTTATGTAGAGTTGCTGTAAAAATGGTATTTTTAATCATGATAGAATGGAGGGGGTGTCTTATTATGCTTTTGTAATGACTGACAGCTTGAAGGGGTGTATATAAAGCTGAAATTTTGGTGCTGACACTTTTATCTGATGATGTTTCTTTTGGTATGAAATGAAAGCGCTTATCATTTTTTATGAATAAATAGTGATTTGTACTTGCTAAAGTCACTGTGGATTTGTTCAGATATAGCATTGTGGAAATACCAAGTTTTGTTTTTGCAGTCTGTTTCTAACAGGAGTGGCTGAATCAAACTACTTTCTTTTCCTGGAGGCAGCCAGACTCTTCCATTTTGTGAATGGGGGTTCTTGGTTTTTGATAGACTTTGTACTAAATAAGGACATCTGAATGGCACTTGCATATCTGCCCGGAAAGGGGTCTTTGTTTTCCTCTGAAGTCTTTCTGTAGTCATGACTACCTAGATCTACTATTGGCATTGTTTTTCTGACTCCCCAGCTATGGAATAGCCATTTTGATGACTTCTGGGGTACTTTATGACAATAGTCTGCTTAGGCTTGATGAGTTCTGACATATATATATATATATATATATATATATATATATATATATATATATATATATTATGTTACATTAATTAAATATGTCTCTATTCATGTTTTTGAAATGAAATCCTTTATGACCATCTGCATCATTCTAAAAATATGAGTTTGTAAAATGTTGGTCCTGCTATGTGTTTAAACCCTGGCAGATTCTTTGAATACTCAGGTTATCTAGTAGTCATGTTAGAGGGGGTGCATGTGTACATATGCCTATACATGTAAGCATTGCATGTGTGTGAATGTGCATGTGTATGTGTGTATGTGTATGCATGTATGAATATATGTATGTATGTTTGTACATGGACTTATAACACTGTGTTTATATTTCTGCGGAACGTCTTGTTATGCTATTAATTGAAAAATGTTCCCTTTGTGTATCATATTTTCAGCACTTAACTAAGTAGTGCAGGAAATGGATGTTGGAAAACATATTTGTTTCAGCTGCAGTACAATCTTGTGTACACTTGCCCTCTCGCGTTCTGTCCCTATATCATTATAAATGAACTGAGGAACTATGAATTATTATTAATTTTATTTGCATTTTGTTTAAATATCTGGTTTGCAGTAGATCATGGTCTGTGTAATTCATTAGCACTGACCATGATGGCCGGTGTAACAGATTAGAAGGGTATATGTGCAGTCAAAACAGATTATATGCTTTTTTCTCATTCTCCTGCTGTAAATGACATGGAATATTTTACCTGTACTTGAAGTGATTAGATTGGTAAAATACTACAATATTATACAACATTCACCTCTTAGTCTTGTTTATTAAGCTACATGCAAAAAGACAATGAGCCAGCAAACTGTGACCTGAAAAGAATTTATAAATTAAAGCAGCATAAAAAACAAATAACCAGACCGGTTTCGGCTGGTAAGAAACACAGCCATCATCAGTGTAAACAAAAAATCAAATGCTACTGTTTATATACCTGCATCAACACCTTCATTGGTTCATTTAAAATTGTTCATTAAGACCAGGTGGAAATAATCCACCTAGCTTTACAATCCATTTTTTCTCTTTAGAGTCTAGAATGGAATGCCAACCTGTTTTGTTTAATTTATTACCCTTTACCACATCAATAATCATAAATGTAAATTTAGCTGATTTGTGCCACATACAATGTTTATATAATGCATTGTTGGATTTTTTGTTCTTGATATTACTCACATGCTCAGAGATTCTCAGCCTGAGAGTACGAGATGTTTGGCCAATATAGAAAGATCCACAAGTACATGTCACTAAATATACAAGCCAATCATTGCTGCAATTGGCAAAAAATTTTATGTCATACACCATGCCACAGTTGTTGCTCGTAAACTGTTTGGATTTAGATATTTTATCACAGTGTATACAGTGGCCACATGGAAAACATCCAATTGAAGGTTCACCTGTAATGGTAGTCTGTGTCACTTGAGACCAGCTTTTATTATGAGAATGTTTATAATGATTGAAACAGGATGCCAAATTTTTGCCTTTACAAAATGAAAACAGACACCTATCCGGCAACATATTCGATAGATCCTGATCACACTGTAATATGTTCCAATGTCTGTATATGCTGTTAATGAGTACATCTGAATTCCTTGCATATGTGGTGACAAATCTAATTGGTTGTGGGTTACTTTCTTCCCGTGATTTATAGGTCAACAGATCCTCCCTGTTCAATGTATTTGCCCAGTTGCTGGCCCGCAGAACATGTCCCATATTATATCCCCTGTACTTGAATCTCCTAGTCAAATCATGTCTATGTTCTTGAAAACTGGGTTCCTGAGAACAAATGCACCTCATTTGTATGTATTGTGATTTGGGGATATTCCTTGCTATACAAGGGGGATGAATGCTGGATGCATGGAGGACAGTGTTGAATTGAGGATACTTCCTAAGGACCTGCGTACTTAAAGTGTGATCAGGTAATCTATTGATCAAGACATCAAGGAAAGTGATGGTATCTACATGATATCATATATATACAGATATTTGCAAAGTGTATCCTGGGATTCATGAAGTTTGCGCCAGGAGCCAAAGTAGCATCGGCGATCTAACACCAAATATGGCCGCCGAGCGATTCAGGTATGAGCTGTTACCACGTGCACTACCAGCATACGCTAGAGCTGTGCAGCTCCTGGCACATGTATGCTAATTACCCCATGTGCAGCAGTGTAGCATGCAAATGAAGGTATATAGCGATTCATGAAGTGGTGCAGGCGTAGCGTAAGCATGAAGAAATGTAAACCAAAAAAAAGGCTTACATTTTTTCAAACTTAAAATCTGAGCCATGAAAATGGACCAAACTTATGTATTATAATGTTAATATATACCAATGGCTAAATATATAGCCAATGGCATAAAAAAATGCACAACACATAAAATAATAACATTTAATGTCATGGCCACACTAACGCAAAGTAAAACCGCAATGCATCAGTGCGCAAATGGGATCACATTGAAAATATATTTAGATGTCATAAAACTGCAATGTAACACAATTCATGAATTCCCCATAATAGTCAATGGCATGCATGCTACACCACAACCATGGCGCAAGGGTTGCTAAGGGTCTGTGACAGTGTTCTGCGTGGTAACTAGGAATTAGTAGCCAATGCCATGCAAATGAGTCAAGTAATACTGAATCGCAAACTCCCCGCTGGCATAAGGATGTACCACACAGCATAGCGGTACAACACCGAGGTGTGGCCTGGAGGTAAACATAATATCAAGAGAGGGGTGCGCCACCGTAGCTGTAAGCACATTGGCGCATTGCTAATCCGGATTGCCTGTTGCTAAGCAAAGCCGCAGAATAGGGGTGTGGAAGTAGCCTTAGCGTTGCTTAGCTGAGAGCACATAAGGTAACCAAAAGTGCATGTGAACGTGGATGAAAATGCACTCGAAACCCGGTAAACGGCTGTGTGTGGCGTGCACCACAGCTGAAACAGGAAGGATACGGGAAGACAATAAGGAAATGCTGCAGCATGGTAATTGGAGTACAAATGAGTAATTAACACCTAGGAACTCACAGTGGGCCATTGACAACAGCTAACAAGGCTGCTAGCAATTACCTGCAGAACAAGAAAGGGGAGGTGCTGTACTGCAACAAAAAGAGACCTGTCACAGCAGAACAAAGCAAACTTATCCATGAATTACCATATAGGTGGCAGTACACTAAACACAGAAAGTGTGATAAGAGACTTAGGGACACAGGTGGACAGTGGTCTCACTTTTGATAACCACATCGCCACAACAGTCAGGAAATCCTTCTATGTGGCACACCTCATCATGAAGGGCTTTTCATCCAGAAAAAAGGAGGTCATTGTCCCACTGTACTCATCCCTCATTAGACCCATTATAGAATACAATGCCCCATTTGGTATGTACCTCTCAAGACATCTGCAACAACTGGAAAGGCCTCAGAAATACCTCACTAAAAGAATCACAGGAATAAAGCAGATGCCCTACACTGACCGCCTTAAAAAACTCCAGCTATACTCTGTTGCATATCTTCTACTCAGAGGCGATCTCTGCTTAACATACAAGGCCATGTCAAACCCAGAGCTGTTGGGCATGCTACACTTAAAGAAATCCCAATCCCTCAGAGCTACATGCTCCAGGGATCTAAACCTTGTCATCACAATAAACAAAACATGCTGGAGGGATAGGTTCCTGACCCAGAGACACCCCAGACTCTGAAATAGATTGCCCATACATGTCAAGCAGAGTGCCTCTTTGGACCTCTTCAAGAGGAACCTTGATGATTGGATGGGAGAAAGGAAATTCACCCCAGGGATCATGTCAGTCACCCTGCTAGACAGGGGTCCAGGAAAGTAAATAATGTGGGAAGAAATAGCCAGGGAATTGTTATGGCTAGGCTTGTATAGGCCCTAGGGCTGATAACCTAGTACCAACCTATGAACCTATGAACCTATGAACTTGCAGTAGATCCGCTACATAACACATTTCGCAACACAATCCTGGTTTGTGAAAGTACAAAACAAGAAAGCAGGCAGCTGGATGCATGCCTGACAATGGGAAGTGAATCGGGTTGAAAATAGAAGTAAAGGGCAATAGATGAATCATGGCAGCCAAGCATAAGTCAACACCAAAGGCCCCACAATAGCAGTACCTGCTGTAAAACCCATAATTAAAATACTCTGCAGCTGGAATTGCACATACACACTCAATTACACCAGCGTCATCCATTGCACAATAGTATAAGGTGTGAAAGACCCACACACACACTTGTGTATTCCCAGAAACTCTGCACCGTTGTTGTATACAGATGGGGAACTTTAATATGTACATGTTAGGGGCTGCCATAGCTTTGATTCACCAGCATGTGTTGGAGACTGATGGTGGTGTGGAGGATGATGCTGACAACCATCTCAGGCACCGGAGGAGGAGAAGAGTGTTCATGCCCAGGGTAACCTACCAGAGGTTACATGATCTGGAGATAGTAGAGCATTACAGGGTGGACAGGGACACCATACAGCAACTTGTTGAGCTGTGTCGGCCACGCCTCAGAGCCAGATGTAACAGAGGGGAACCCATCCCAGTGGACACGAAGGTATGTGTAAGCTTGAGAATACTAGCCACTGGTACCTTCCAAAGGTCATCTGGGGATATCATGGGGATCTCACAGGCATCAGCATCCAGGGTACTCCACCAGTTCCTGGATGCCATGTTACCACATACCGATGAGCACATATACTTCCCCTGAATGCAGGAGGAGTTGGCCAGCAATATGCCTCTCTTCCACTGTGTGGCAGACTACCCAGAGGTACTGGGTGCAATAGACTGCATGCACATACACATCAAGACACCACCCAGTGAGCAGGGTAGGCACTACATAAACCACAAGCGATACCCCTCCATAAATTGCCAGGTCATGTGCAATGCCCAGGGCATTATCATGGATGTGCGTGCTGGCAGCCCTGGATGCTATCACGACTCCCACATCTGGCATGCATCAGGTATTTGCCGGGGGGATACCCATATGGCCACCTGGTGGGGGATGCTGGCTATGCACTGGAACCTTGGATGATGACTCCCATCAGAAATGCACACACAGCCACGCAAGAACACCCTAATGAGGCACACGCAGAAACCAGAATCATCATATAGCGCATGTTTGGGATGCTGAAAACATGGTTCCATTGCTTGGACATATCTGGGGGAGCCTTGCAGTACTCTCCAGGCACGTGTGCCCACATCTTCATAGTTTGTGCCATGCTACACAATATGATCCTGTGGAAACAACTGCAGCAGGGACAGAATGGTGAAGGCCCTCACAGCCCACCACCATTGCCAAGGGCCCCACAGGCACAGATGGAATCTGACCATGAGCAACCTGTGCCAGCCCCAGTAGGCAGATGGAGGCATGCCCAGTATGCCCATGCCTTGGCATAGGGGGAACATATAGCAC
This sequence comes from Protopterus annectens, assembly GCF_019279795.1. Classification (NCBI taxonomy): domain Eukaryota; kingdom Metazoa; phylum Chordata; order Ceratodontiformes; family Protopteridae; genus Protopterus; species Protopterus annectens. Next base: position 1,078,087,970 of record NC_056741.1, read on the forward strand.
ACACAATGACAGTGTATGCACTTATGGATTGACACCTTTCTCCACCTGCACACACAGCAAAAATGGATGACACACACACACGACCACCTGTAAATTGTCATGTATAGGTCGTCTACTGTGTGCATCCTACATAGGTAGCCCTCAGCTATTGTACACACAACTGCCATTGGCACAAGGTAAGTCAATACCTGAACAGTAAATTAAGCTATCAGCATGTGTCCATACTGTATGTATAGGTTCATAGATACATAGGTAGGTACATGCCTAACTGCCCAAGGCCACTCATAAGCATAGCCAAAAAGTGCCTGTTGTCACCACCCCATTGATTAACTAACTGTCCCTCTGTGGAGCAGAGACAATTGCGGGATCCCTGGGATGTATCCACTGTTCCCCACCCACTCTGCAAGGATTCCCTTGAGTGTTAGTGAGGGGGTTTTGTTTAATGTAATCAGGGATGTAGTTCCAAATAATGGGGAGTATCTGTGACAGGAATCTTCTCAGATGATTTACATGTTACATAGTATACCTTAACCACAGCTTGCATATATAGGTAGTATTCCACAGAATAATAAACATTTGGAACACACAACCGCTGAAATGTGCGTTAATCACCCTTGCACTACCAGTGCCTGCTCTGAGAGGTAAAATTACCACTGCCAGGATTAGAACACATAACCATGTACACAATCTTTACAATAACCTACCACTAAGCTACCTGAGATGTACCAATGGCAGTTGTGTATACTGACAAGATAAAACACAAAAGGTAGGAATCTGTGGAAATAGGACAAACCGGCATGCACCCAATGAAAGGTGTATGCTATATATATATATATATATATATATAGAGAGAGAGAGAGAGAGAGAGAAAAGAGAGATATTTGTCAATATATGGGGATATGGGTCTACTTCTTTTGACCTAACTCCCATTTGCCTGACACCCATTTGCCTGAGTCCAAATGACTGAAATTTCATTTGCCTGACACTTCATTTGCCCGACACTTCATTTGAATGACAAGTATTATTAGCAAGAAAATGGAATATTCCCCCTTTCCCACTGTAGTGCGACCCTGGAGTTAGAATATATAGTTAGGGGTGGTGTGGGGGGCACAGCCCCCCACAATGGGGGTGTGGGAGGCAAAGCCCCCACTTACTTTTCTTTTACTAAGCAATATTACATCAAATGTTAACAATACCATATGAAATGAAGTGTGGGGCTTCACCCCCCACACACCCCCCCTTGTGGGGGGCTGTGCCCCCCCACCCCTAACTATATAGTCTAACTCCAGGGTTGCACTACAGTGGGGAAGGGGGCATATTCCATTTTCTTGCTAATAATACTTGTCAGTCAAATGAAGTGTCAGGCAAATGAAGTGTCAGGCAAATGAAATTTCAGTCAAATGGGGTCAGGCAAATGAGTGTCAGGCAAATGAAAGTTAGGTCAGAAGAAGTAGACCCGGGGATATACATATATATGTAGATATATAGATAGGTTAACAACATCTACATAACCATGGAGGAACATATAAATGGGATACCTACCACATACCGACTGCTTGACATATCACCGGGCGTAATCACGAGGCTTAAAGTCCGAAAGACCACAGTACCGAAACACCAGAAGCATGAGGTTTAAAATCCTGATGTTAAGGGACATTTAGATAGTGCTTCTGGTGTTGTGGTTCAGGTAGGGTATTGTGTGTAAGTGTGTTTCTGAGGGCTGTAGTGTATGTAAGTGTGTGTTCTGAGTGTGGTGTGTATTCCTGGGGGACTGTAATGTGTGAGTGTGGGTTTGCTTTGTGCATCTGTTTGTGTGATCTAGGAGGTAGAATATTAAAAGTAGGAGGGGTGTGGGGGGTGCAGACACCCACATGGGGGGTGTAGGGGGGCTTGCCCACCTGCTCATACGTAGTGTAGGATGGTTTGTTTGGATGTGGTGGGTAGCAGTGTGTCTGTGTGTGCGTGTGTGTGTTCCATGTTTGCGTTACTTTCGCAAGTTACTGTCGCTGTCAGTAATGTGGGGTATGGGAGTCTGGGCCTGGTACTGTGGGTGTCGGAATTGTGTGGGTTTGGGATTCTGTAGGTATCCCGTATACAGCAGTTGATGTGTTCATATATGAGTATAACATGGACCATAGCAATCACACATTCGGCCATGACCAAACCTTATGAACAAAGGATATGGAGAGTATATGCCTATACACTATTACAAATATGTGCTATGGACATGAGCCAATGTCAGAGGGTCATTCACTAACACAACTCTAATGACTGCAAATACCTATGACAGAAACACACAGCTTTCATGTAGCAACACTTTATTACATTCTGATGTATTGCCGAAAGGATTCAAGGACTAACATCACCTGCATGCTATACAGGAACCAATTAACAGTGCCTTAATGAATCAGCCTGCAATTACCATAGTATTAGTCCACTAAAGGATAGGTGTTCAAATAGGGAAGGAACCCTCACGTAGATATCGATTATGTATAAAAGCAGTTCCTACACACCTGCATTTGCTATGTACACCCACCAACATGACCCCCACACCCAAGCAAATTACAATACAAACTGTAATAACATCACAAATCATTCACTCACTGTACTACATCTGCAGAAGCCTTAACATACCTTGTCAGCGACACACTAACATGGCCCGATGTGAAATAGTTGCTGTTATACAATGGAACAGCTGCTGATGTTACAGGGTTTGTTTGCACTAATCCCATTTCAGAGGGTTATGTGTACACCTTGAAGTGTTACCAATTACTGATTAACAGCACAGTATGATACACATGTACACCAAACCAAGGATGTCTGGTGAGCACACTGTAAACCACCTAACAGTTCATGTATAGCCATACAGCCTTGAGCTGCCCAAACATCCTTGCCAGACTGAAACATCTGCAGAAGTATCAGGTACGAACAAACCCTGCATAAGTAGCAATGTTCTGAAATATAACAGCTGTACTCACATGTAGAACAACATCTTCTAGCCATCACACACAATCCACAGGAGTCATGAAGCTAATATATCTCTCTCTGTCTCCATATAGCTGTTGAAATACATCACAAACAACACATCCAGACAGTCTTCCTTGAAAGTAAGGCAAACGGACAATGCCCAAGTGGAGTACTCAGTTATACACCACTGTTGCCATGGTATTGGCTAATGGAGTAGCTGCACAGCTGATGTGCATCTAATTAACTACTTTGGAACACCAGTTGGTGGTCAGGATAGCACATGTTACCAATATTTAATTAGGAAAGGATGGCTTATCACACATTCAAACCATCTGTATATACCAGCAGAACATTACAAAGAAGATGGAAACACATACTGAAAAGGATTGAATTAACAGTCAACGGCACCTCGGGTTACTAATAAGGTGTGTAGAACACTCAGTATGTCTGTGTATGTTGTACCTGTTCTGTAATATTTAAAGTGCACGCAATCCATATAGTGGAAACAGTTATCTTGTAGTGATGTATTGTAGAGCATAGTAACACTTGTAGTATTTGTGTGTACTGCTGTAGGTCACAAGGCAAACACTGCATACATCACAAGGGATGCTATGTAAAGGCTTTGAACCCAGTTATTCCTCACCAGCTGCTGTCAGTGGCAGGGCTGGTCCAACAAGTATGTGCTATAACAGGGGATAGTATATGTTGATATATTGTAACAGTAGGCATATGTATGGGCGTATTACTGAGAATAACATGCCGAAGGTTGGCCCAATGTGCAATTATGATTTGCATTGTGGGATATTGTGCCAATAACTGTGTGATGTACAGTATTGTAGGCAGATATGTATTACAAGTTACATAGCATTACTGTTATGTTAGGCAAACATTAGTTATGTCTATTGGCATTTACAATACACAATAACAGGATACATATGACTTGTAGTCACCCGACAGTTTATCAGCATGATAGCAAAGTAAAATGGAAGAGCTAGTTAACCATCCATGCACATAAGACATGTAATAAGTGCAAAGATAGGTACTAGGCTGTCTGCCCAAGGGTATTTATATACCTAGCTAGAGTGTGTTGGCTTTCGCCCACCCCCTTAGGTTAGTTCCCTGTGCTTCTGAATGGCAGAGCCATTAGTTCCCTATGGCTCTGTCCAGCAGAGCCACTGCAGTGATCCCCGGGGAACATGTCTGTCTCTCATCCACCCATCATGGTTTCCCTTGAAAAGTGCTAGTGAGGGGCCCTGCCTGATGTACATTGGAATCATGTTCCAAAGCATGGGGAGTCTCTGGGTCAGGAATCTATCCGTCCAGCACATCCTAGTCATTGTTGTGGTTAGGTGTATATCCCTAGAGCATGTGGCTCTCAGGGCTTCTGTTTAGGTGGAGCATATCCAGCAATACTGGGGTGGACATGGGCCTTGTATGTCAAGCAGAGATCACCTGTAAGTATGCAGTATGCAACCGAGTACAGCTGGAGTTTCTTTGGTTGGGCTGCATAGATCATTGGTTTGAGGTCAGTAATCCTCTTGGTGTGGTACTGTCGTGGTCTTCCAAGCTGTTGCAGTTGTCTTGTAAGGTACATCCCAAATGGGGTGTTGTATCCTTTAGTGGGTCTAATAAGTCATAAGTAGAGAGGCACAAAGGCCTCCTTTGTTCTGGATGCGAACCCATTAGAGATTAGGGGGGCCACGTAGAAGGATATTCTAACCACCTTGTCATTATGTGTATCAAAGGAGACATTGCTATCTACTGGGGTTCCCAGATCCCTTATTACCTTTTCTGTATGTAGGGGACTAGCACCTATGTGGTAGTCCACGGGTAATTAGTTATATCCAAAGGGGATGACTATGCACTTTTTGGCATTCAGCTTGAGGCCATGATATAGACACCAGATATCCGTCTCAGTGCGACCCTTCTGGAGGATGTCTGTATCAGCTGTGGAAACAATTATGGCCCCTAGTTTGCAGTCATCTGCAAACCTTTTCAGCCAAAGCCCTCCTCTGCTTGCCTGTATTTCAGAGAATTGTATACCGAACATGAGGGGTTCTAGGACTGAGCCCTGGGGGACGCCACTTGTAACTGGTATTCAGTTGGACCTAGGGTATGCAACTCCCACTGTGTGGGTTCTGTCCGTGAGCCACTTTGCAAACCATCACATGACGTAGGGGTCAATGTTCAGGTGGATGGGTATGTCGGTAATACCAGAATGGGGAATGGTGTTGAAAGCCTTTGAGAGATCAAGGTAGGCTGTGTGGACCTCCTTACCCTCATCTAATGCCTTGGCAACTGTCTCTAAGAAGTCCACCAGGTTTAAGATGCATGGACTGCCCTTAACAAAGCCAAACTGGGAGGGGTCAAAGGTTTGGAGGTACCCAATGTCTCTGTGACTGAGATCCATGATGATGTGCTCCATAGCCTTGCAGACCAGGCTAGTCAGGCCTATAGGGCAATAAGTCCCATGGTCTGTTGTGGTGCCACCTTTGTGGAATGGGATAACTGTTGTTGTGTGCCATTCAGGGAGCACAAAGCCTGATGTGAGGCTATTATTGAACATGGTGCATAGGCGGGGAGCCAGTACATTCTGAAGTTCATGTAAAATGCAGCCTGGGATGTTGTCCGGTCCCATAGATGCTGTGATATTGGCTTTAGAGTGTGTAACTTTTACCTGCGTAGTTGTGATTACAGGGACTCTGCACTCTTCCTGTATAGATATGGGTCCTTTAGGGGTGAGAGTGGGGAAGGGTAGCACTGAACCTATCTGCCAGGATGTTGGCAATATCAGTTGGTTCTGTAATGTTCGTGCCTTTGTGCTGTAACTCAGAGCAGATCTGGGTGTTGACATTGAGATATTTGACATAGCTATAGAATGCTTTGTGGTTGCCGTTGGAATTAGTGGCAGTTTTGTTTCCGTAGCTAGCATTGGAGGATCTTATAAGGGATCTCACCTTCTTACTGAGGCTGACCAGGGAGCTCCTCCATGCATGGGATTGTACTCTCTTTTGCAACAGTGTCTTCCTTCTGTTGCACAGTTTGTTTATGGCAGGGGACCACCAGATTCGCTTCCTTAATTAGGAGTATAGCATCTTGGTTCTGTTTGGGATAGCATGCTCCATGCACTCGTGTAAGTGCTTATAGAGTGCATTTGTGTAGGATTCAGCAGTTGTAACTGTATTGTCCATCTGCGTGGGTGTCATAAAGTTCACCACATCTGTCTTAAGAAGCATGAAGCTGGCTTTGTAGACATTATGCTGTGGTTCCCTTAGTGGGGGGTGGGGACGGGATGTGGATATCAATGGTGTTCAGCTTATGGTCGGATCGGACCAATGAGGAGTTGGCTTCAGGTGTGGAACACCGGTCACTCATGTTGGTAATGCGTAGGTCTAGGATATTGTTGCCCCTGGCGGGTGTGTGGATAAGTTGATTCAGGGCATTGGTGTTTATGAATTCCAGAAAGCGTTGAACTAATGAGTTGGTACACGAATAGTTTTCCCAGTTAATGGTGGGCTAGGTGAAGTTGCCCATTAGTAGGGTGTTTGGTTGAACCCTAATAACTTCCAGTACATCAAGAAAAGAGGAGTGGGAATCTTGGGGCATGGTGTGGGCTCTGTAGCAAGCTACGATTTGGATTGCAGTTTAGCCCAGAGGTAGTTGCACTTGGATAACCTCGGATGCATTGTGCTAAGCAACTAGCCTGAAGGGGTGGATATCCTTAATGAATATGGTCACACCTCCGCCTTGGGTGTTCCAGTCCAGGTTACATGGCCGAAAAGTGTGCTATGAGTTCTAGCCTGGTAGTGCAGGGGTGCTCTCTGGAGCCTTGAACCAGGTCTCAGTCACTGCACAGATATCGATGCCTTGAGTGAGTGTATTTTGAGATTTAGACTTCCATCATTGAGTAGCATTACCCTCAGTTTGTGCTTGCCTGTTCCTGTTATGGTGGTGAATATGTTATGTGAACCTTGCCTAAAGAAGGCATTATAGTGGCAGCAAGAGCCTTAGCCAGTATCTGGAATCCCAGGAATGACAGGTGCAGGCCATCTGTGGCAAAGAGTTGTGGTCTGTTGACCATGTCATCCCAAGCAGACAGATACTGGATCCCCTTAGAATGACACCACAACCTTAGCTAATTGTTGAAGTGAATCATTTTGTCCTCGTACTGCGGTATAATTCTGGGTGATGGCAGAATGCTACTCAGGATTAGGGTCATACCTGCCTGGCCTACAAGTTCGGAGATCTCTTCCATGTCTCTTTTCTGGTAGTCCAGGGAGGTACATCTCAGGTCATTCACACTAACATGGACAATGACAGAGTCATATTTGTACTTGTTGTGGAGTGAACTGAGTGCATGGGTTATCTGGCGGATTCTGTTACCCGACATGCAGCTGACAGTAACCTTCTTCTTGTTTAGCCTGGTGAGTGGGACATCAGTGTGCCTGACTATAGAGTCACCTATGACTAGTGTGTTGGGTACGTTGATTTGCCTTATTGGCTATGGTTGAGTGGCACACTGACTCTGTGGGCTATGTGCCATTGGGGTTGTGTTGGGAGATGGAGGCTGCTTGTGTTTCCACTTTGGAGGTCTCTGTTGCTTAGACAGATTATTATTGAGAGCCTCTGCAAATGTTTTTGTGTTACTATGTGTGGATTATGGTGTTGTAGATTCAGTGAGACTATGTGATGAGTGTGGTGTGGTGCGAATGTTTACCTTCTCCACATGACTGTCAGGGTCAGTCTTGGTTGCTGAGAGCTTTAGCTCCAGTTTGGCTAGATAAGCGCATCTCTCACAGGTTGCAGTGTTGGGTGGTAAGTGGAGAGGGTTGTCTGTGTACATGAGGCAATGTCTACATTGCCTCAAGATGTCCAGATTCATCAGATAGACAAGAGAGAACACTGGAGCTGACCCTTGGACATGCCTGAATATAAAACTAATTTCCCACAGATAACTGAGGAAAGTCAGTACAAGAGCTATTTCACTTTAAGCAAGTGAGAAAAGTACGTACAAAGCCTGTTTACCTCTAGGTACTGAGGAAGACTGAGTGCTGTAGTAATTAGTAGCTTACGTAGTGCTTACAAGTTCTGAACAAGTGCTGAGTATGAATAAGCAATCCAGATAGGGTCTTGGATAACATAAACACACTGTCCCCCCAACAGGTACACAATCATATATCCATGTACACTACTGAGCCCCTGTACCCACAACTATGCAGGTGCAAGCTGCACTCAGGCTGCATGGGACCTGTCCACATCCCAGGTTGTATCATGCACACATGGCAAAACAAGTTGCTCTCCACATACACATCATATAAAACATAGCTTCATGTCAGGCTGTGTACACACTGAATGGTGCACACCAACAGGTATCACAGCCCACAAAGGGGGACACACCACTGATAATGGGAAGTACTGCGCTACTACCCTGTTGAGTCTGATCTGAAAGGCCATGAACCTTGATCAAATGATTTGATCAGAAAGCAACGTGGTTTGCAGGCTTTGGATTTTTGGTTGGGAAGATCTGGTTTATACCAACCAGGCTTTAATACTTTTTTAGTATGCCTGGCTGAATATGTTCTTACTAGTAACGTATTCTACTTCCGGGACCAATGTTTTTGGCAGGTCAAAGGTACAGCAATGGGTGCTTCTTTCGCACCCATTTGTGCAGACCTTTTCATGGCTTACATTGAGGAGGTTATCATTTATGACTCTAGTCATAATTTATACATTGATGAATTAGATATTTGGAGGCGATATCTGGATGATTGTTGGGTGGTGTGGAAGTTGGATGAAACCTACCTACAGGAATTTATTGGCTATCTCAATGACAATGTATGGGGAATTGAGTTTAAATAAAATTTCCATAAATCAAAGATTGTTTTTCTTGATGTTGAGGTTAGCAGGAATCCTGATGATACCATAGCTACTCAGGTTTTCAGGAAATTCCCTGAATATAATTCACTTTTACATGCTACAAGCTTTCACCCCTGACATATCATCCAGAATATATCCAAATCACAATTCCTCAGAGTCAAAAGGATCTGTTCTAGCCAACTAACATTTGAGAATACAAGGGATGATTTAATACACAGGTTTCATGAGAGGGGTTACCCTTCTGGTACTGTCAGCACTGCTTGTCACTGGGATTCCAATCAAAATAGAAGTGTCTTGTTACAATACAAGGATAAACAAAAAGATTCATCTAATTCTCTGGTTTGTCTTGTGACCACATATGGACGCAATACATGTGGGTTTATATCATTAACAGACACTGGAACATTCTCATGGCTGAGGAGAGATTACACACTTTTTTGGGTGACGGATGTTCTTTTTCTTTTAGAAGAGGACGTACATTGGGTTGCCTTTTTAGCCATTATAAGAGGGTGGGACCTATTCCATTGTCCCCACTCAACATACACTGAGAGGTGGCCCAGTGTTGGGTTGCATTCCATGTGGCCACTGTACTTATTGCAACAAGGTCCAACATACGAGGGAATTTAATAGTCGTAATACGTCAGAAGTTTTCAACATCAACTTCTGGGCTAACTGTAGTACAGAGTGGGTCATCTATTTAGTCACATGCATATGCTCCTCATTCTATGTGGGACAAACTTCCAGGCCTTTTTGCCTTAGGATTGGGGAGCATCTTAGTGACATTAGGAATAAGCATCCTAATAATGCTCTGAATAAACATGTGTGCAAAAATAACTCTGCATCTTTTTATTTTACTATTATTGATTGCATTGTAGGAAAATGTAGGGATAAATCAGGATGGTATGATTTACTAAACTTTAAGGAATGTAAATGGATTATTAAATTAGGGGCTTTGCTCCCACCTGGGCTTAATGACCAATTTTAATGCTCCAATGAACTGTCTTTGTGGTACTATATATATATATATATATATATATATATATATATATATATATATATATACATATATATATATATACACATATATATATATATATATATATATATATATATATATATATATATACATACATACATACATATATGAATGGTTACTGTTGGGTTTTGTTAACTCACTGAAGAAAGGTATTACAGCCGAAACCGGTTTGAGACAGGTAGTTGGGCTTACTACCCTCTACCTAGCTATATGTTTTTTACATTAAATCTTTTGAATTCCACCTTTTCTGCTGGCTGTTTTTGTGTTTTCAAATCATTTGATGTCAGCAGTACAGATGTAGATGACAGTAAGGTTGATTTCACACTGCATATCATAACCTTGCCAGGTCATAGGACATCATCACCCATACTGTGTTCCACTTACACTCAGTATATTAGATATACATTCCTATGCCACAGGAGTGTTTTGCAACGGGACTGCTGGCAAAACCAACACTACAGAAGGTGTCTGAATAATGCATGCACATCACACCAGTACCAGCTACAGTAAGACAGGGTTAATTAATTGTACTCCTCCTCATTGTAGTCCATACCACACAGACTAACAGAAGGCATCTGCCTATTGAAGTATGTGAATGACTATGACCTAGGAGCAATAGCTGACTCAGAGTATTGTGGACAACATACAGAATGGGCTTTGTGAGTGAGGTGTGTGTGACATATGGCCATAATCTGACAGCTACATATCGCATTGTCACCCCTATGTTAATAACCCTGTACCCATGAACTACCACCAAGGCAGCAGTCACCATAATGGACACTGTGTGTAAGGGATGCAGCTGGGCAGTTGTCTTTCCTGTGATAGTTAAATCACCACACCTGTCAGGTATTCATATGTGGCAACCCTAATCATGACAGGGTGCCATCCATGAATTTAGAGATCATTGTCCAGCCATACACAACACTCAAGTGACTCATATCAGATCACATATTTCCTTTAAGGGGTATTGGCCATGTTCAGATAGCCTACACCAGCCTTCCCATTCCCCATCTCCACTATGTAGCATGATGTCTACCCTGAATAAATCCATGTCCAGCCCAGTGATGTTGGACATGCTACACGTACACATCCTGATCTCAAACACATACTTCATGGACATCCACCTTCCTAGTACTAGGATCACCACATGCTGGACAGATCCTTGTCCCATACACTTCACATAGTCCTGCCCTACTATGCATTCCTGTCCAGCAAAGCTGCACATCTTCCCCCTCTCAGACATGGTGTGATGACCGCATGGTAAATGTATCATTAACCCTGTGGATCAGTTATGTGGCACTGCTCCACCTGGCCCCAGAGACCCGCCTGTCAGCTACAGCTAGGTAACCTTTCATCCTAGATTCATACATGGCCCAGGGCATATAGCCTACTAGTTGACTTTGACTGTACTTGCTATAGTTGATATCCATCCCTGTAAATACCACCTGGCTAGCCAGTGTCCCATGTGTATCACATGTGCAACACAGGTGATACATGGCAGGATGTTGAATTGCTGTACAGTGCTGTGTAGATGTATATGGCAAAACACTTACATGTAAAACCTTCCATGAGCAACTCTGCAGGGTCACAGGTCATGTCCATTAAGGCAGTGTAAGTCTTTATATGTGACATATACACAGCATCAAGGTTGACTGCATTAATGTGGACAGATCCAGCCATGTGCTGATAGGTAGGAACACCAGTACAGGCAAACAGACATGCCCACATCAAGACAGCATCCACATGGAGTATGAGCAATGTAATCAGGTGACACACACACATATATGGTGATGATATCCACTCACCATTGAGTGCCACATGTGTGTGACAAAAACATGTCAGTGGTGTCAGTGTCATGTAGATTTGCAAAGACAACTATTTAATCATAAGACATGCTATACAAATGTATGTTCAGCTGTAGCTCTGTATGTCTCTGTGAGCTAATGTGACCTGTCTCCATCATTATGTTCTTCCAGGTATGCCACATGCAAGGCTACCCCCTTATACCTGCTTGGAGGATGAGGCCCTCATCCCATACCTAAATGACAATCATGATATCCTGTTCAGCCATGTGCCACAGGATGCACAGCAGTGGGATGCCCTGTGGAGGGAACTTCGCAGGAGGGTTAATGATGTGTGTGGCCACAACCACACATACCAGCAGGTGCGCAGACACTGTACATACTTCATTAAATGGGAAAAACAGCATGTGAATGTAATCGCCAGTGAACAAGGTGCAACAGGTGGTGGGCCACCAACCCAGCCCCCAATCACATGTATCACATGTATCGAGAAGCTACTGGCCAACCTGAGGACACCTGCAGAACAACATCTACAAGCCTTAGCCGATATTGTGGAGGTGGGTGTCTCTCAACCACTGAGCCTGGAGTTGCCTGGTAAGTCACTACTGCGCTTCAAAATAAAAATGCCAGCACCAAAGATGAGGTGAAATAGGTTTATTGTTAGAACAAGTGACTAGACCGGTTTCAGCATATAGCTTTCTTCAGTAGTATGGAAAAGAACCATGGCAAAAGCCAGTAATTTATACACATGTTCCAATGAGAATGAAATGACATCACTTCCTGTTCTAGGAAAGGAACAAGTTATTAACAAGAGATTGAAAATATAATCAATAAATAATTGTAGGTAACTAAAACTCAAACTACCTACAAAAAATGTATAGTGTGATTTAGAAAACGGAAAGCTTACAATTTGTCATTTAATCCTGGGGAAAAAAGACCCCCTAGTTTTATAATCCATTTTCTTTCTTTATTATTGAGTATGTCATGCCATCCTGTTTTGAATGACCGATTGCCAGTGATGTGATCAATAATAATAAATGAGAATTTGGCCGTGGGATGATTTGTTGTATGTCTGTACAAGGCATTGGTCATACATACATTTCTAATGTCACCCAAGTGTTCAGACATTCTAATCCTGAACTGTCTAGAAGTCTGACCTACATAAAAGGCTTGGCAAGTGCAGGTGGCAAGATAAACTACCCAGTCCGTGCTGCAATTGCCAAAACCATATATATTGTATAATTGTCCAGTGTTCCTACTGGTAAATGTTTTGGTTTTGAACATATAATTGCAGAAGCTGCAATGCCCACAAGGGTATGATCCTGTTAATTTTTCCCGAGTTAAGGTCTGCTGATGAACAGGAATATCCCTGGATGTTGTTTTCTTGAAATAGGAAAAATGGGACCCCAATGTCTTACCCTTTCTATATGAGAATGAGCATCTGTTACCCAAACAATCATCCAAATCAATGTGAGACTTGAGTATATTCCAGTGTTTATTTACTATCTCAGAAAATTGAGCAGTGTTTCTCCCATATGTGGTTACAAATCTCAAGATGTCCTGATGGTTTTTTCTTAAATGCTGTTGGTATTGTAACAGACTATCCCTCAACTGTTTTTTGGTTCAACATATGGCTGAATAAACATTATTTCTTGTGTACCCCCTAGCCAAAAATCTATTGGCCAGATCATCATGATACTGGGATAATTCTTGTTGAGAGGAACATATCCGTTTAAGACGTAAGAATTGGGATTTGGGGATGTTATTAATAGTATGTCTTGGATGAAGACTGTTGGCATGTAGCAGAGTGTTGTACTGAGGAAATTTGCGATATACAGATGTTTTCAAGGTATTATCCGCCAGGCGATGTAGGGAAACATCCAAAAAATGCATCTCATTGTGATGATAGTCCACAGTAAATTCCACTCCCCAAATGTTACTATTGAGGTGTTTCACAAAGTCATGTAGATATTCACTTCCTCCTTTCCAAATGAGCCAAAAGTCACCCAAATATCTTCTCCAAATATCAATATCAGAAATGTATAAATTGTGAAGCTCATCATAAATGATATGTTCCTCCACATACCCCATGTAAAGGTCAGCATAAATGGGTGCGAATGAGGCTCCCATAGCTGTACCCTGTATCTGCCAGTAGCAATCTTGTTTGAAATAGAAAACATTTTTGGACAAAACATGTTCAGCCATACATATAAGCAATGTGTTGATACCAGGAGGGTAAATGCCGGCTTTATTTAACCAGTATTCAAGTGCAGTTAATCCAGCCCAGTGTGGAATACTTGTATATAATGATTTGACATCAAGAGTGCACATTAGCCAGTGTGGATGTAATTGGGAGTCTGATACAATTTGTAAAAATTCTGTTGTATCCTTGAGTCTCGCCCTGATTAATGATAACAATGGTTTAAGTTTCTCAGTAAGAAACGCTGACAGGGGTTCCGTAAGTGATCCTATCCCTGACACTATTGGTCTACCTGGTGGTTTATCAGTAGATTTGTGAATTTTTGGTAACAGATATAAATATTGTTTAGCAGGATCCGAAACTGTGAGATGAGATAGAGTGTTAGCAGTGATGATGCCTTGTTCAACTGCCTCTTGTAAGAATTGATCTATTTCTTTTTTGAAATTTGAAGTAGGGTCAGTGGGCATCCTCATGTAGTGATGAGGGTTAGACAGCTATCTATTTCCCTCATCCCAATAATAATTGGAATCCATGACGATCACCACACCGCCCTTATCAGCCGGAAGTATAACAATATTTGTATTGTTTTTGAGGTCAGTTAAGGCTTACTGTTCTATTGGAGATAAATTGTGTTTAGTGATATTGTCTAAACCCATATAAAAATGTAAGTCCTTAATCACAGCTTGCTGAAAAACAGCCACATGTTTGTCCATCGGTAGGTGGAAGGTCGACCGATGGAATTTAAATTCAGAAGATCTTTGAGATGAGACCTGAGGATCCTGTTGCCTAAAAAACAATTTTAGATGAATTTTTCTGCAAAATGCTATGGTATCAGATACAAAGGAACTTTCATCAACAAAGAAGCCAGGGATGAATCCAAGACCTTTATTGAGTAAAGTTAGCTCATCAGATGTTAAAACATGTTGGGAAATATTGTGCATATTAATAAATGCAGGATCTATTTTGTTATTGAAAGAAAAAGATCTTCCAAGCTTTTTACCCTTGTGTTTTCGTCCTCCCCTGTGCTGTTTGTTCCTAAAGGGTCTGTGGATGTACACCCTCTTTTAGAGTCAGGTGAATTGCAATTGACTATGGATTCTGTGTCTGTAGTGGAGGACTCCTCACCAGAAGTAGTGTAGGAAGAGACCCCTTTTTTAAGTATGGATCTTGGTCTCTTTTTACGAACAGAAGAAAAGTTCTTAGTGCCTTCAGCAAATCTAACTCCCCTATGTGACTCAAACTGTCTACCTTTGTCATAATCTTCCCTGTCACGGGAAACTTTATGTAAGTTTTTGGTCTTTAAATTGTTTTCAAAAGCTGTGAGTTCTTTGGACAATATGCTCAGATTGTCTCTAAAACTGGTCTGTTCTTCAAATTTTTTCAAATCATTACATATTTTTTCAACTTCTCCAATGTTGGCTTGAACTGTTCTATCATAGAAAGAAGCCAGTATATTGACAAATGACATTGATGCCTCCTGCTGGGCTTGTTGCCAATCTCTAAGTAAAATATCGTGAGGTGTACTGACTAAAGGTTGTACCTTGGACCTGAGGCCTCTGGGTGAAATATTTTGGTTTTGGTAAGCTTTAAACAATTTGGAATGCCATATGTTGGTCCATAAGGTTTTGACTTTTTTACCCAACTGGCTAAACAGTAAATTGCAACTGTCAACTGGATCCAAATTCTGGCATTCAATAGAATCAGCTTGTGCTGTTTTGATGCCAAACACCTGGATGTCATCCTTGTCCGCTCATAAACCAGACAATAGTTTGTGTAGATCCATGACAATAAGTTGCTAAAAAATAGAAACAGTCAAACCTGATTAGTAAATCTTTTTGAATAGGAGACCCACCAAATCAATAAAGGGCAATACTGAGCAGAGAATCCAAGAGAAGCCTATTTATAGTGTCAGTCTGAGCCCAAATGGGAGAATGAAAAAGCCTCTGGAAATATAACCTTAATCACAGATCTGGCTAAAGTAAGTCTAATGATTATATGAGTTGTCATGAATTGGCTCATGTATGAAAAGAAAAAAACAAAAAAACAGTGTGTAGTCCTCGATAGTATACCGATATAAAAAGGAATGTTGATCCAACCAACCTGATGACACTAGACTGAACCGAAAAACTACTGTGTTAGTGGAAATATGTAGCTAAAATGTCTACTGATTGTTGTGATGTAGTTATATACATTGTTTGTAAATGACTAAAAAATAGTAAATCAATCAAGGTTAATCACTGATGATATAAAACTAGCTAGCTGGGGTCATTGAATAAGGTGTATAGCAAAACACCAAATTCTGCTGAAAATTCAGTGGTGCTTCTATGTTAAGCTATATGTGTTGCCCAACAAACAAGGTAGTGAAGAAAATCCTAGCTGTGTTTAACATGTAAATAGCACAACAGGAACTGTATAAGGCATGAGACAAATCTCAGTTGACACCCTGATAATTATTATCCTGCCAATAGACTCGCAGAACTGTGAAAAGAACCCAAATGATACTGAAATACACCACTAGCTGATACTGTCTGGAACATCAAACCCTGAACATCAGTAAACAAGTAGTATAGTTTTGCGTCATGTAAGAAAAAAGCATGATGGGAAATACAAATAAAGTTCCTAAAATTACACATATATAGCTGTCCAATCTCAAAAAAGGGCTATATGCCAAATTAATACAAACAAAATATTAATGATGGACATATATATGTATATAAAAAAACGCTGTGAATATATTCCTTTCAGAAATCAAACTTTCACCAATAAGGAGAATGCCAACTGCATAGTGATGTTCGTATAAGCATGAGGAAGTCCAGGCAAACACAATGGTGATTATTATCCAGCCACCAAAATTTTGACAATAGATGTTAATCCAAGCAAAAATAAAGACTCTACTAGCTCGTACAGACTAGACCATCAAAAATAAATGCAAGATGCCTGTAAGTAATTGGTACAATTCTGCACCACATGGAATATAAAATCCAAATGGTATAATTGCACTTCTTTGAATGTTCAGTCTCAAAATAATGCTGATTATCAAATAAATACAAACAAGGTATTAATAAAAATCATATAAATGGATGAAAAAGTCAAACTTCCACCAGCAAGGGAATGCCAGTTCAGCAATTGTATTGATGTAAACAAAAACAAAGTCAAAAATGAAAACGAGTCGTCGCCAACGACTGAAAAAAATGATAATGTACCTGTGAGTCAGTCTAACAATCCATATGAGCTTCCCTTAGTTGGAATAACAAAAGGAGACAAATCTCATCCAAGGAACAGTCGAACTCCTGATGTATAAGCTCCCAAAAGGCATTGATGAAGGAGAATAGTGAAGCAAAAATAACGATTCCTTAATTAACAGAACACATTCCTGAAACGGCCAATGAAAATAATCCTGGGTTGAATAAACATCATAATTTCCAGTCTGGTCACCCAACGACAGTAAGCACTGGAAACCAATCTACATCCAATAATGGTATATCCAAGGCAGGAAGCTGATGTGAAGATATACAACCGAAATACTGATGAGGAGTCCTCCTTCACCAACACAGAATGCCACAGCAATGGCATCAATCTACAGCCCTCTAAACGCCAACAGCTAGCACGAAACAGGAACTGGAACAATTGAAAGCTAGCAAGTACGGCTGATGCAAGGCAACCAAACTAGTATGCTTCAAAATAAAAACGCCAGCACCAAAGATGAGCTGAAATAGGTTTATTGTTAGAACAAGTGACTAGACACATGTATCGAGAAGCTACTGGCCAACCTGGGGACACCTGCAGAACAACATCTACAAGCCTTAGCCGATATTGTGGAGGTGGGTGTCTCTCAACCACTGAGCCTGGAGTTGCCTGGTAAGTCACTACTGCACCTATAACAACTGTATTCCATATAGTTGCATGTGTCACTGTACAATATGTAATGTAACATCATATGCAAAGCATGTATACACGCATGCCGCATACTATAGTATGCTACTCTGTGTATGCACACATGTGCATACACCATAGTATAGTCTATTGTACTGGTGTATGTGTTAACATGCACATTGCACCCTGTAGCTATCATACAGGCATGGATAATGCTCATATTGCTGTGTTACTCCTATTTACATACCTCTGGCATTCTGCTGGTCGGACCTGCAAAGCATCACAATGGCTACCCATGTGCAACATTTGCAAACTATGTGAAACACCAACATGAAACCTCACAAACTGTCATTCCCAGATGTGTGAACAGCTATGCATACAATGGTGGAGGTCATGTTCACTGTAGGGACATGTACTACAGATCAGAACTGCACATGTGGGGAATACAAACAGTACTACACAGTGAGCTGGAGTATGGCCAGCCCACAGGATTTACTCATGTGGATCATAGCCCTGTTATGAATGCCACACAATGTGATGTGCTATCTTGACATGTCCATGACATCTAGTGGCCTGGCTGCAACACTGCCTAACTATCCTGAAAAACATATCCCGCATACCAAACATGCCACCCTTTGTCTGCATAACCCTGTCATCAGTAGAGCATTAGGCATATATGGCTGTATGTCATATGGGACAACACAGACATGTAAAACAGACACTCGTCACAATAATTTGGCCAACACATGTACACCCATGACCATGGAGGATGGCCAGAGACATGAAGCAACACACACAATAGACATGATGTGCTTGTGTGTACACCCTGTCGTACATTGGCTACACATGGTCCAACTATGGCCTTTGTGTAATGGTTATATTGCAGATGTGGAACACTAGACATCCTACAGGCCTGTGCACATCTTGTGTAGGCATGACATCAATCCACCACATAAGATGTGTTGAACATCTTGAGTGTGTCACGACATGACAGCAGTCACCTGTACAGTATCCACATCAGCTCACAGATACAATACATTCCCCTTGCTGGTGTCAGACATCAATGTCATCCTTGCTCTATGTGTGTGTGTGTGTGTGTGTGTGTGTGTGTGTGTGTGTGTGTGTGTGTGTGTGTGTGTGTGTGTGTGTGTGTGTGTGTGTGTGGTACACAGATGTCATGTTCCACAGATGTCATGTGGGACATGGTGTACCAACGAGTTTGCCATGTTTGACCATAGTTGCCAGGCAGCAGCAATATGGTTGCAGATGTGCAGGGGTGTCATCCGTATACACTTCAGTGACCTGTGTCACACATTCCACATCATGGTTTAGTGTCTATACACCTCAGTGATGTGGATCACACTCCACAGTATATATGTATTGCATCTGAACACAGTCATGACTATGAACTGTGCCTGTAACTCACACTGTATAGCAATAGAGACGCCTCATGATTCCCTGCAATGGCCATGCACATCAGCTATGGATGTGTGTTGATGGTCTGAGTTCATGGTGGTGTCTGAGGTTTACATCCTAGAATGCAGCATTTGCCACTGTGTCCTGCACCTGACTCATCTATGATGCCTTTCGTGGGGGTACCATTCAGTACATGTAAGTGGCCTCTATGTATGTGGGGACACTACAACCTGTAGCGGTCCATACCTGTGTTATGGCCCACATGTATGATTCTGAGGTATATGGTGGTAGTGCTATTGTGCACTACAGAGCCTTCAGCCAGGTGTTCCTCACTGCACAGATGTCAGTACTCCCCATTGTTGGATCTACAGTGAGCAGCTGTGATTATGGACACTACACATCTAGCACTGGTTAGCATAAGCATACAATGCAGTTGTCCTCTAGGTGTCAGGGTGTTATCCTTTGTTTAGGACATTTGCCTTGGAATGGCACTATATGGGCGGATGCGACTTGGGTATTATCCCCACTCCCTTTGAGTCATGGATGCATGTGATATGTGTCAAAGGCCTGTCTACTGTCAATCATATCATCCCAGAATGACAAACACCGGGCAACCTTGTACTTACAGCAGGACATTGGCTCATTGTGTTGGTCAAGCAGTTGCCACTCCTAGCAAGGCTCATTGTGTTGGTCAAGCAGTTTCCACTCCTAGCAAGACATCACTATGAGTGGTGGTATTGTGCTTGGTATAGGATGGTACATCTAAGGTGACGGACAGCAGCAGATGTTATGTAAAAGACCGGTGTCAGGTATATGTAGAACAGCGTTCCTGCTAACAATGACAACTACTAACACCAGAGCCCATTACAATGTGTTCTTTATGTCTAACTGTAAAAGCAATGCCACTGTGGCCTTCCGTGTTTAGAATCAGAGTGCATCCCAGACAGCCCTGTGCTACTAAGTGTATGAGCATGCCCAGTATAACCTTGTGTAGATGGACACATAGTGCATTCCGAACAGCCCTGTGCTACTAAGTGTGTGAGTATGCCCAGTGACACCTTGTGTCGGTTATGTGCCTCTGTGTATGGGCATGGCCATTGTAACCCTGTATAGTGATAGTAGTCATCCATTCCATAGATGGGCATACTCCAGGTCAGGATGGATTCCTACTTTAAACACACAGGTTCACAGGTATGTACATCTTAACTGCCAGCATCCCTGTTGATGTCCACATTCCTAGAAGGTCATAATGACAGCCTTGAAATGTGTAGTCTGTGTGGCGTGACTCATAACTATATAGTATTGTAATAGTGACCTGTAGATAGGCAGGTGTTTGATTCCCACCACTGGCATGTGTGTGTGTGTGTGTGTGTGTGTGTGTGTGTGTGTGTGTGTGTGTGTGTGTGTGTGTGTGTGTGTGTGTATGTGTTTGTCCCCATCTGCCTGAGGACTGAATAATGCTTTTAGACTGCTCACACTCCATACGATTCTTATACCCACCTTTGGCAAGGTTGATGATGTCACCCACCTACAAATACACCTCTGGGAATGCTGTATCCCAGTAATCTCGGTAGCGTGTTCTGTAACTGCGTAATGCTGTAGTGTGCTAAAGTAGTTTGGTTGGTGTTCTAATCCCAGACATGCCAAGTGTGTGTGTGTGTGTGTGTGTGTGTGTGTGTGTGTGTGTGTGTGTGTGTGTGTGGGTGTGTGTGTGTCTGCCTGTGTGAGACAAGTACAGTGCTTTGTAGAGTATGCACTCTCTGTACAAATCACATGAACACCTTTGTCATTCCTGCTGTTGTCATCCACCTAGGGATACACCTGTAGGTGTCTGCAACCCAGTATTCACCATAGCATGTGCCCTAAAAGCGCATTGCTGCAGTGTGATATGGTAGGTAGGTGTTTGTATACAGGACATGGTAAGTGTGTGTTTGTCTGTCAGAGCCTGTGTAGAGGTGGCTGTGAGTGTCTTACCAATGGACATGTTGGGGAGTGGGTTTTGTAGTTTTCCTATATGGTGTCCGTCTTACGACACATTGGCCACCTCATGAGGAGTACAGCTGTCAGTCAGCCATGGGACTGTGCTGGCAAGCCATACCCCTACATCTGGCAAAAGGCCTGGTGAACAAAGTATGCAACCCTATTAGTACCCAGTATATGTCCCGGACCCATGTGTCATGCACAAACAAACTTGCCTAGGATATCCCGCTATGTTGCTAGTACCATGCTCATTGATGACAGATAGTAGGGATGGTGTGAACGCAGTGGCCTGCAGAGGACATGGCACCCTGTACAGCGGTACAATAGGCACATATATACGGACATTGTGCCTTCACTATGTTCCACACTGGATGCCTGCAACATATGTGGTGCCATCAAATGTGATCTACAGAGGCCATACAATGCTGTATGCATGTGCCCTGTATGGACCCATGCCACTGACACCACAGAATGCCTGTAACATACTATCAATGCATGTGCAGGGTCGACCTGCTCATTATAAGCAGGTTTCACCACACCAGGCCAGTATTGGCATATTGGGGGATAACAGGCTGTGTACACAACATGTGCCTACCAAACCAGGTACACCAGTACATGTCACTGTACAGTATTATGGGACATGCACATCCCAGGCAATGTCCATGTGAAGGACTATCAAACACAGACATGGCATGCATTGCAAAGCTATGGCCATACACATTGGTAACCAGGATGTCAGGGCAGATCATGCAGTACCCATCTGTGTAGGACATTGCAGACACTACACCCCTGCACTGCACACCATTGTTGGGTGACGCGATGCCAAGGATTACCCCTCACCCAACCTTGTACAGCCATCTTGCACAGCCAACCCCTACACACCCATGAAGCAATGCATACATGCATGCCAGTACTGGCAGCTTGTGTCTGCATGTGGATTATGATGCCCCCATCCACAGTCACTCCCAGTATAACCCTCATTGGCATACCGACAGATGTCAAACACTTTCACATGCCCTAGCCCGTAGAACCTCCAGATATCACCTGTGGTGCATGTAGTCTTGTGCATTACTGCAGTGTGGCAAACTAAGTAGTTAGGTTGTCTATTTGTGGCCCTGGCAAAGAGTGTCAATGCATGTCTATTAGAGAGTGTGGTTGTGGTGACAATGGCATCCGTTCACATGGACAGCCATGTGTGCCACACCTAATGTATGTCTGATATATCTCTGTTGCAGATGTCACTCACCTACACACATATATGTTCTTACACACAGCAACATGTTGCCTTTGTGGCACATGTAGTACCATCATGCACATGTAATAGTAATGAGTAGTCAGTCAGGGGTTTGACCCCTGTACTGTTAGGCATGTGGCAGACGATGCTTAGGGTTAAGTCTCCAAGCCCTAACCTGGTGTACTTTGCCTGTCCCACCCACACACTCTCTGGTGGATGTGAAGGAGTACACCTGCTCAGCAACAGCATGTGTATTGTACGTGATGGACATGGTCAGGTGATGGCCTCTGCACCTATTGCAGTCCTCCTCTAGCTGAGTGCATGTGGAACAGCTGTGATGGTATTCCCATAGCCATTTGCATGATAAACACAGTACACTATCTAGGGAAAACATGATGGTATTTGGACATGACAGTCACTGTGAGTGGTACCTGGATGTGGTGGTCTGACACGGCATCACAGATGATATCTGAATGTACCTCAGAAATTATACACAGTGGGAAATAGCCTAAAGACAAGAGGGTGATGTGCTACACATGACTACAGCATGTAAGTGTAGCTATGCTGCATTGAGACTACTGCCTGTTTAACATGTGTGTGGTAATGGCTAATCTGCATGTTTTAATACAGACATGACAGTACTCTGTTCGTGAGGGACCCCCATCTGTAGGGCCATCTGTGAACTGGTCAGTGTGTGCAACCATTTGTTTCCTATGTTACACACTGAACACACATCTGTGCACAGCAGAAGGATAGTGTGAGGATTGCAGACAGTACATGATGATAGGGATGTGTTACTGCCATCGCATCCCTGACTGGACATGTGTCACATGAAACAGTGGTATGACAGACACTGTCTGGGGTTCCCAGTGACAAGCCAATAATGGGCAACTGTTCATAGCTGCAGTCACACATCTACTACACATTGTACACATGGCATGCAGTATTTATGCATGGGTTGTGCTCCCTCTGCAAATGTATAACATCTGTTGTGTTGGGTTGATGGTGATATCTATGTATACTGTTGTAAGTAATCCTGTATGCTGTTGTCTATCACTAAGTCATATGTGGGTTTAAACTGCAACACCATAGGCTGAATGGGTTGAGAGGTCCCAGCAGAACCTCCTGTCCCACTTCAGCTGACCATGGCACCGGGCCCTAGCACATCTGGGGCCCAGACTTCGACATCAACTTCTGTTGGTTGTGCACCACCTTCTGGTGGTACCACCACTGAGGATGGAGCATGTCCCCCTAGGAGCAGGACCAGACAGGTACATGTCTGCTGTCGTGCGGTCCCAGATGTGTTGTGTTGGGGGCTCACTAAGAGGTTTTGAAGCCAGATATGCAAGCTCAAGGGCGGAGTGTCACATTTACAGGGTGATGCTGCCCCTCCTGGCAGCCTCCAGCACTGCCTCCTTTGCAGATGTTTAGGTGCAGTGGCGGTTGCCCATGGCTGGGGACCTCTGTACCACTGTTCCCATGGGCTTGTGAATGTGAAACACCCATCCCTGTCTGGGGTGTATCCCCCCACATGTGTCATATACTAACCCTGTATGCTGTCTTTTCTGTGATCCTACCCTACCTATCCTCAACGGCCATACCTACACGCCATCCCCTCATCCGACCCTCACCTACGGGAACATAAGGCCAATCGGCTCCTAGGACAACATCTGCCCTATACATAGCTGTCCATTTCACACATGTGCCCACTGGACACATGTAACCCTTGTAATATGCATCACAACATACTCCTGTTATCCTCACCCCTGTCCCTCAGGCACATTGATCCTGGTATGCACATCACTCCTAAATGGTCCAGGTACACATGGTGAGGATGACCCCATTGTACACACAAGACTACCCGTCCCTCTATGGTTACCCCATTTACCTTTATCATGATGATGATGTTGCACACAGCACCTTGCAAGAGTACTGTTCACACATAATGATTGGAAAGGTACTGTTGTGTTAATGTACATTACATGCACAGAGTGATGTATATGGCCAATGTACAACTATTTGCTTGTATGAATGACACATGTCTGTCTGAGGGAGTCTTGAGATCACATAGAACAACACCACTACATAATACAGGCATTGCTGGTGTTTCCCATTTCATTCGTTTGTAATGCTTTGTTGCCACATGGTATGTTCCTGCTATATCTCTTTATATGTATGTACCTATATGCTGGACATAAACACTCACATATGCATCTACAGGATAGGATACATTTCTATGCTGTTGAATGACTGCGCTGTATGATATGTTTGTGGTACTGTCCGTTGTCTGTATATCTGCCATGGTGTATTGGTACTTCACATTAGCTGTGTGTGCAGGGTCCTGGTTCCGACCCTTGCAGAGGACGTTTATTTGGTTGCAGGGCAGAACAAGGCCATTAGATACGGAGGGAGTAAGGCACATTAAAGCATTTGGGAGTGGGTGTGTGTGGGTTTGCGCAGTGTTAAGCACTGTTGACCTCTGGTTACAGCTTCTTACACTCTGTTAGCCTCTACATTGCTTTACCAGTGCAATACTCGCATAATGGTAGCCAAATACGCTTACACCAGCTTGCTCCCGTACTTGTAAATGCACCGACATTGTTGCTTGCATCTGTCACTCACACCCCT
>NC_056741.1:1078117982-1078165562 GCF_019279795.1 Protopterus annectens
TATTGTGTTGCTGGGCGGAACAAGGACCATTGGACAAAGGGTGAGTACAACATTTTTCAGCTGCGGTTTTGCGTTTAACCGCCGATTCACATCACACAAAATACTTGTACATTCTTACTATGATACGTCATCCCAGTTCACATTTCATTGGTATTATATCGTTATACAGCATAAAAATAGCAAGATATCCTCATATACGGATTATGCGTCATAAATGGTGTGTGCTGCAGTTGAACCGGCAACATCTGCTCGGTAGTCGGTTGCTCTAACCACTACACTATTGGTGTTTTGCTTCATTTATATGTATACCCATGGTTCATAGTTACCCGAACACATGCCTCAACACTTCACTAACACAGCAGACATCTGTTTTCCTGCACTACTACACATGCACCATTCCCTACTGCTCTGGACCCGTGTTGCATGTTGACTCACTCAAAGTATATTCAGACCTCCAAAGCCTATAGTCCTGGCACATACATGTATTTGATTGTCAGGGTGTCCATGTGGTCATCCAGGTTTAGGCTTGTCCAACTGGGGACCGGGACTGCCCTGTACCTAGTTGAAAGTCAGACTTAGCATGGGGACATAGTTAGTTCCACTTTTAGCATCTTACCTGTGGTTGGGGATGCAGAGGTGTGCTCACCTCTGGCCAACCTGATATAACAGCACTAAATATTAGGGGGGGGGTTCCGCTGCTGTTTCCCTTCACATTCACTATGACTGCTACATTGTAACCATGTTCATTCTTCATCTATATATATATATATATATATATATATATATATATATATATATATATATATATATATATATATATATATATATATATATATATCGGTCTGTACATACACATGGATATACACCTACATGCTTATTTACATTTCCTATACTGTTGAATCACCACAACTTACCATCACGCATACACGTTTGCATACCCGCTTACGTCTAGGGTTGCCACCTTTTTAAATGGCTGAAGTGGGGCATTTTCAGGACACACATCAGATTTTACGGGCCGACACATACCCACGGTCAGTACAAACATTAGAACTTTACTTTTTTGCCTAAATGAAAGCTTATTCTTGTATGAGTTTAGTTGCTTATTCTGTTTCTTGTAACATTTAAGTATTTTACATACAGAAATAACTATTTTATGCAACTGTTACATGAAATATGGGACAGAATTATTTCCTACAATTTCAGGGCATTTGCCATTATTTATTTTTGGTCAGGACACAACTGCCCAAGAAGGGACTGTCCCTTGCAAAGTGGGACAGGTGGTAACCCTACTTAAATCTGCTTTAAAGCACCTTAATAACCCTATATCTGACTGCCACTATGCGAATGTGAAAGGTATATATTCCTGATAATGCACGTGGGGAGACATGCATCATGGTCAGGTGTTTAATTCCGGGTCATAGGCTCTGCAGGACCGGCTGGAGGCTGAGCAGGGTTGTGGACAACTACTGCTCATACAACTTGTGTCCAGATGTCTACGGGACTGGACATCATGTCATGACACCAACTCTAATCTTTAGAACAGATACTTATCCCATGAGGGATATCCAAAAATTGTGGGACCGATAACCTCAATTTTTTTGGATTTACGGAAATGAGTAGGGTTATACATGTAAGGGATAATAGTTTGCAAACCTGAGACTGCCTAGGGTGAGACTGCCTACTAGATATGAGTAGGGGTCACTATGTGCAGATATGGCTGTGCCAAGCTAGCAGCCCGAGTATGGGTAGTTTTGGTGGACATTCAGGAAGGGGGGGTTGTGCTGTTGAGGGGATGATGGGTATTCAATTATGTATCCAGGTGTGTTGGGGTTGGATGGCTCAGTTCAGGCCAGACCATTATGTGAGTATATGCTGGTAACGTTTCAGTACATGTGTATCGCACATTTTAATTTTCATATGTTTGCAGGACTGTGTTCTACAGTATGACCTGTCAGGTTGTATTGTGGATGTGAATGTTTGTTCTTTGGTTTTCTTTCTGTTTCACCCACTGCTCCCTCATACACCTCGAGTTCACCTATTGTGCATCCAAACCAGCCTCCCCTTGGCGAATTATTACATTACCTATCACCCCCCACCCCCATATTCCACACACACCATCCATCCCTTTTCTGGTTGATGGCGCATGGCACAGTCAACAGAACATATTGCGTACACTACATATTACTGGTACCATTATGGTTGTGAGGACTACCCTAGAATTTTTGATCTTCCATGCCCCTAACCAGGAAAAGCCAAAAGATACAACAACATGCTGTACTTCACGCACATAGGTACATGCAAATACTTATCTTTCATGACAAGGTAGGTAGACCCGGGTAATACCCATTCATCTTTGGTCTGTCCTGCCAAGGATGACTTGGACACATGCATGTTGGGTGCCATAGTGTGTGTGTGTGTGTGTGTGTGTGTGTGTGTGTGTGTGTGTGTGTGTGTGTGTGTCTGTCTGTCTGTGTGGTGTCTGTCTGTGTGTTGCATAGATTGTAATGTACAGTTCTTGTCTGTCCCTCACAGGTGATGTAGGTGCATTGCCCTCCTGCGGTCCATCTGATGTTAGTGTTCCCACAGACTCTAGCAGTGATGATGAACAAATGATTGAGGCACAGGCAGGGTTGTCAGAGGCTGAATCTGTGCCATTGGTTGCCATTCCACCTATATCCCCCTCATTCCCACACACAGATTTCATGCCTAGACATACCCCATCACCAGTGTCCATAGAGGAAGAACAGTTGGCATGTGATAGCTTGGAACAGGAAAGTGTGGGGGCTATGGAAGGTGTGCCTGCACACCATGGTGTCAGCCAACTGACTGGTGATGCCCTACACAGGCATGTGGCCAGTGCTGCTTATAAGAGGACCTCTGGCCAACATGCCCCTGCAAGACAGAGCGCAGCAGCTGGTGTCACCAGATGCATGTTTCCAGCTGTAATGGAGGCACGGGCACCTGCTGAATGGCACAACAGAGAAGATTAAAGTCTTCAAAGGGCTGCTGTCCTTTCTTTAAACAACGACATCCAGGAAATGGTAAATGCTCAACAGCAGATTGCTGAAGCTTTGTATCGACGATTGGGTGAAATGGTTGGAGTCCTTGACCGTGGCATGACAATCCACGAGCATGAGCTGTCTGTGTTGGAACATCTGGTAGGGGTGAGGCATTGGGCATGTGGACCTAGGCCTGCTACATCACCTGTTTGGGTCTACGTGAATGAGGTACCTCACATGCCTGCTCCCATAGTGGTGGTCGCAGCAGAAATGCAGCTGGTTCTATGCTGTCCACACCACAACACAGCAGGCCACGTGCACGTGGCCCTGGATAGTTTCAGTGGACAATTGTCATCAGACAGTACCCAATCTGCGCCTCTGCCTGGTAGTGCCCGTGCAACCCCTGGCAGACACAGGTCACATGGCCGTGGCCGGACACCGTGAACTGTAAAACCTGGCCTGTACAGTCGCAGTTGTCAATAATACCCCTGTGTAGGCCAGACACATGCCAGAACTGTGTGCAGACATACACACACACACCGGAAACATATGTAGGGCACCACAACACACACATGCATAACATCCACACACGCCCAATTAGATCAAAGGCCCTAACCCGCACACATGATGTCATCCACTGGTGCAGCCTAGGCCTCTGGCAAACATTATCATCCTGTGCATATGATGATGCCTGTGCCGCATCCCTGACATCCACACCATCGGTGCAGGGACATGCTCATATGGTCTGATGCACAGGGTGAACAGATTAGGAAGATAAGTGTAGATAGTGAGTGAATGCTCTGACCATTGGTAGGGTTGCCACCTTTTCAAATGACCAAAATGGGACATTTTCGGGACACACATCTGATTTTACAGGCCAACACATACCCACAGTCAGTACAAAGGATAGTACATTAGTTTTATGCCTAACTGAAAGCTTATTGTTGTAGCAGTTTAGTTGCTTATTCTGTTTCTTGTAACATTTAGGTATTTTACATACGGAAATAAGTATTGTATGGAACTATTACATAAAATATGGGACATGATTATGTCCTACAATCGCAGGACATTTAACATTTATAATGGTTATGGTATGGACACAACTGCCCAGAGGGGGACTGTCCCTCACAATGTGGGACAGGTGATAACCCTAACTATTGGTCTAGGCTTAGCAAATGGCAGCGGCACGCTAACATGCTGCATTTCGCTTCCACTTGGTATAACTATCAACACTACAATGGAATACGGGCACGGGGTTTTAAATGTCATTTGTTCGAGGGACGGGGACTCAGTATTCAACTATGTGCCTTTGTGTTGACTTTTTATTTTGTTGTTCACAAAATTGTCTTGTATGCTTTGCATACATTTCAGTATCCACAGACACTGACAGGAGTGATTATTATTAAAGGCAGGCTGTACTAGTCAGCATTTTAGGTTGCGCGTATGCAGCCGACATGTTCACACCTCCGTGCAGTGCTTAGACACACCCCCTGCACTAGCGCTATGCACATGGACATTGCGGCAGCGCGCATTCATTAATATGCATGTGGTGCTGCTGCACCATCTCTACACCGCATGGTCGGCGCAAGGCTAACGCCGTCCTTGCGCCAAGCTTCATGAATCCTGGGGTATGTCTCTGTCTCTCTCTCTGTATTTGTATATAAATATATAAATATGTGTTTGTGTGTGTGTGTGTGTGTGTGTGTGTGTGTGTGTGTGTGTGTGTGTGTGTGTATATTTATATATATATATATATATATATATATATATATATATATATATATATATATATATATATATATATATAGCTATACATATACATAAGACATGATCTTTCTTGCTCATGCTTTTCCATTTTACCTGATAAATAGTCTTTGTTTTTAACATTTCGATATCATAGTAGTCAAGGATGGAAAAATTATTCTCCCTCTTGGAAATGGTCAGCCCCCCATTTGCTTGTTAACATTGCAGTTTTCCCGATGACATTCAGGCCATTAATAAAGTGTGGTTTAGCCCTGGAGATGGGAATGCCCAGACTATATCAACCATATTACTAGCCTCACTGCATTTTCAGAGGCTACTTGCTCATAATGAATTTGATAAGCAGACAAAAAATCCGGAAACTTGCCTGACTTGGTTTAAGACATTGAAGTATAGCTTTCTGTTGTGAAGTGACATATCTGGAAATCTCTCTCTTATCATCATTATCTAATGAATAATTGAATAATATATGTTCGGCAGTAACAGGAAGATAATTTGTACATTACTGATGAACTAAGAAGAGTTTCATTTCTAGGTTACTAGACTTCAACATTTCTAAGCAAATATCTTACAAACAATTGTTCTTAGTCAAGCTATTTCTTAATACATGACAGTTTGGTTTATAATACTTAGCAATGCCAGAAATTAAACCATAATCAGAATTCTTTATGAAATTACTGATCCCTTATCCCCCACCCCTGTAGTCAGAAAGAATAGGAACACCCATGTCAGAAGCACTGACCATAAATACATTATTCATTTTGATGCTGAGACCTGAAAGATGCATCTGTCATGTCTGAAAAAGTAGTTACTATTATTCTACACAAACAGTCCTTCAACCCATGCCATTTGTACTACCTAAAGAATGTGAATTAATGATTGTTCATTCAGAAAGATTCCTTTTACTAATTAGAGCATACAGCACATTTTTTCTAGATTTCCTTTTGGCACCCATTTTTCCTTACGGCATTATGTGTGTCTTAAGTGCCTGAGCTGGCTTTCTTATCTTTCTTATCCAAGTGACTTACCAATTAATAACAAGCATTGTGAGAAATGGGAGGCCATAAAAAACAAAATAAAATTTACTGTCCATAATGATTTGCACTGTAGCAGCTTTAATAGGCATTGTCCAGCATGTGTAACAAATATTTTCATATTTTCATTCCCTTTTATATTTTTATAACTGACTGCATTTCTCATTCATGAGGAGCATGATGTGAAATTTAACAGTGGGACACAGAAAAATACAATTACGACTGTCCGCATAAAATGAACTGCATGGAGCATGCCACTATTTGTTAGTCATTATGAGGACATACAGCATATTTCAATATCTATATTAATAATAGAAAAATAGTAGCAATCAGCAGCATGGTATCAGAGGAAATCTTGGATGATGCTGGAGAAAAAAACTCAGTGGTACTTACATTGGATGTTACACAGCTCAAGAGTTACTGAGTGTTCTTTATATAATGTTAATTATACAAAAAGGGTAATTTTCATATTATGGTAAATAATGCAGAGAGCACATATCCAGCAAAAAACTGCTTGTTGTATGAAAGGCTAAGTCTAGCTGAGCTAAAGTGATCTTATACTACGTCTTAGCTTGTACTGTTGCAAGACTATAGAAGACAGTGAAATTTTAGAGAAAAATAAGTCTGGATATTTTTGCATTGCAATTTAATATTAATGTAGCAACTTTGCTTTTTGTATTGTAATTGGAAATAAATGTTTTTTTGCTGTACATCACTACTTCCAATTATTTTAAATATTATTTACAGTGGACAAGATATGATGCTTTTGACTTATGCTTTTTAACTTGGCATCTCAGAAATGGTGCACAGATATAATAAGTGTGTATGTTGGTTGCCTTAGTTAAAGCTTTACATCTATTGGATGTGAATGATTTAGCAAACATTACTGAGCCAGAGTTACATATCCTATGGGAACATCAGCATTCTGAAGAGATTGCTTTAGAAAATGTTCTAATTTTTTTGGGTGTTACTGAGAACACATACTGTGCAAAAGGGGCCTTCCTCTTCTATTGATACAAATTGCTTGAGTGAGTTTAAAAATGCCTAAAGGATACTGATCCGTACCAGAATATAATACTGTCTCAAGAATTCTTTAAGAAGTTATACACAGAATCAATGCTTCCTTATTCTGGCATAGCCTGAATTACCAAGCCGTGCTGCTCGCTAGTCCAACAAAAAAAGAAGAGTGTATATTTTATGATTGTCTGTTGTAATTTTACTCAAGTGATTTTTTTTTTTATTTCTTTCATAGCAAAGACTACAAAATGTATATTTAATTTGAGGAGGTGGGTACTGTTATGCTTCTTTAACATATTTATGGTGTAAATGATGGTTAAGTGGGTTTATTTACAAGTGTGATTCAGTGCACCTGCAGGATGTGAGTAGCACCACAGAGGGCAGTATGTTGGAATTCTGCACAGGGTAATCTTGCACAGATGTATTTAGGACTGAGAGTACCTACTGCTTGAAGTGCTTAACCTGGTCATTGCAAATAAGCTGGGCTGAGCACTTTACAATCTGTTTAGTATACGAAACTGCTGATGACATATGTAAACATAGTTAAAATTAAGACTGAAAGGAACCACTGTGAGCCAGTAAGGGTTACCAGAATCTTTTTGGGGCATAAGGGCAATTGTGTTCAATGATAGTGCAGCAGGTTTAATAATGTGCTTCATTTGCTATTTAATAGAGTTCATGGTTTTGAAACAGACCATAGTAATTTGGAGGATCATCATCATCTGCACATTACTTATTGAAATGCAGCTCTTTGGTAAAGAGGATTAAAGCCCTTAGAACAGACCAGATGACCTGAGTTGGAGTAGCAGCTTAGGCCTATATCGAGTTGTGTTGGGGGGAGTTTGTGAAGTAGATGATCAGGGTGTCTTCAGTACCCTGGAACAGGGAATGATGGTTCACAGCCATTCAGTTACTGCCCTGAAAGTGATGGAATGTTGGTTTGGCACTCCCAGGCCCGTGATGAAAGTCTGTGTTGGTAGGTGTGTGTGCATGTGTGTGTGCGCTTGTGTGTGTGTGTGTGCGCATGCTTGTGTGTGTGTGTGTGTGCGTGCGTGTGCGTGTATGTGTGTGTGTGTATGTGTGTGTGTGTGTGTGTGTGTGTGTGTGTGTGTGTGTGTGTGTGTGTGTGTGTGTGTGTGTGAGAGCAGACACATGCTGGGGTAGTGCATAAAAGATCTGTAGTATGATGCAGACACACAAATCAGTCAACAGGTAGGTGAGAAATGTCCTGAATGCCTGAGCCTTTCATGAAGTCAACTGCTGATGGGGAGGTTGGGTGTCATGTAGTAATTGGCCATGGTACAGAATGTTTTGGTAACCATAAGGTTGCTGTCCTCAGGATAATACAGACTTATCCAGACCAGACGATGAAGGATCCCTTTTCCAGAAGCAGATGAGTGGAAGGTGGGGTGTGGATGGGGAGCACAAAGCATCATACATAGCTTCTAATGGCCATGCTGGACAGCTCCTGCTCCACTTGGATCTGATTAGTAGAAGCTCAATGTTCAGCAGGCAAGGGGGAAAAACATAAAGGAAAAAATGTGTATGTTTCCCTTGCAAACTGTTGCCTCATTGACAGTAAAGTAATTACTGTAGATTAAGCATTTCTATTTAAACAACTGAATTTCACAACAGTAGTCTGATTTAATGATGAATGTGCTGACATTTTGCAATACCAGTACAGTAATTCAGTGATTCTTTATCACTTAGAATGAGCTGCACATGGTTTTCCATGGAATCTTTGTATCTGCAGCAGGGATTCCTAGTGTTACAAATGCTGTCTGAGTTTTTTTTTGTCCTCACTTGAGCTGCCTAAACACAGTGGGCTTATAAAACACAGTATATCCCACAGTGGTATAGCATCATGCAGTACAGTAGCAGTTGCATTAGGAATGAAATATTAATTAGGTGGCATAAAGGGATAATGCCCTGACAGAGTGGCAGGGAAGGGATGGGCATCACCACCCAAGGTGTCTGTTAATATGCTCTGTAAGGAAAGGAGTTGTCCAAAAAAGAGGGGTTACCCTCAGGCACAATCAGTGAGTGTGGGGGGTGAGATAATGCAAGTGTTTAGAGCATAAACAACCAGCTACACAATGGAAGAAACATATGAGACAAGACCCATGATAACCTTAGAATCCATGACTGGCACAAGCAATACTGGAGTAAGTCTAGGAAAGGGGTCAGCAGATGGCTGGTAAGCTCAATGTGAACAAAGTACAGATGAGGTCTGATGGGATCAAAAAAATATCAGGAAAAGAAAATATGGCGTAAAGGATATTTCCATCAAAAGTTGCAGCATGAACTTTATAATCAGATTTAAAGGCTTTCTTGGCTTGATCAATTACATTTCACTCTCCATAATGAAGTGAGCCTGACGTCTATGCTCATCTTGTTGCTATTCATACTATAACCTGCATTTTGTAAAACTGTATAGATTTGACAAATATTTTGTGACACCTATCAAGTGTTAAAGTTAGTCCAAATGCTAATGTCCTGTTTTGCATATATAGAAAGTATTGTAGTTGTTTACATTTGTTATCCCTGAGTGTCCAGCTGAGGGTCCCCACTTGTATTGTGAGGTCCTGGAAAACCAACTTCATGATAGTTAAAAAAAGAAACATGAGAAAAAAAAAAAAGATTCCATACTAGAAATCCCGTAGGGTTGGGAAAATTTCAACTGTTCGGAAAGATTTAAGGACATGTCATTGCATTTTATTTGGCAGTTGCTGGAGAGGAATAAAGCCATGAGTTATTAATGAGCTTCTTACTGTGGTACAGAGTTTAATTGCCTCAGCTTTCATTTGCCTAGTATATGGCCTTGAGCAAGTCACTTTGACAGTGCTTAATAGACTCCTGGATTGCATGCCTAGTAAGTATCTATGAATCTAATTTCTTACAGTTTTCTAAGAGGTAACCTTTTTCTCTGTAAGGCAATGTATGATCTGGCTCTATTTGAAACTTTGTGTCTGAGTTGCATTGTTGGGGGAGTTAATAGCTGATCAAACAACCTAATACAAAAACAAATATTACTAATAGCAAGCAAGTGACATATGCATTACACAACACATCTCAAAATTATGCAATGCATTCTCATTGCAAGAAGTCATTAACTAAATTCCTTCAAAATTAATCTTTTGATGTGTAAGACAAGAAATACTGTCCCAGAGACTTCCCATATTCTGTAACAAACTACCTATCTATAGCAAACGAAGCTCCTCATTAGCACTCTTCAAGAAAAATCTTGATGATTGGATTGGAAATAGGAAATTCACCCCGGGGATCACCTCTGTGACTCTGTTTGACAGAAGCACAGGAAAATAATTTTCTTGGGTGGCGAAAGCCAGGTTAGTACCTACCTATAAACCTATGAACCTATAATACATATCATCACAGAGTTACAGAAATCAAGTTTCTTGAAAGCCAGTTAGTCATAAACTTGACAACTGACTCTGTGACCCTAGAAATCTATTTCTTCTACTACCACAACACTACCAGTGTTAACTATTAATTAATAATGTGTAACTAGTAACACAATGCCATACAGATAATAGTACCGGAATGGATAAAAGTCACTTAATATCCACCGTGTGGTAAAGAGGTTTAAAACTGACCGTTGGTGCGGATAGTAGTGTGCATAGTTTCTCACACAGAACCTTTTTTTGGCTAAACTCATATATTTTGAATAACACAGTAAATGCTTGAGATGCTTTCACTGTGCAAGACTTGGGTCAATGACATAGAATCTACTTTGGTGAGTCACAGAAAATTTAACACTCAAACATGACTCATCCTAACGCACAGACTGAAAACATTTTTCTTTCTATTATTTTTTGCATAGTAACAACACTATGGAAGGGAAGAACTCCACAAACAGTGCATGGTCATGTTGAGTGCTAAAAGTTTTTACTTTGACATGACTGAATAGGTGATTTCTGAGGAACCACTCAGTGAGGCAATGCAGGACAGATGTCTGGAATGGTAATGCTAGAGATAAAAAAGCTCTGCTATCGGTTTGATATTCTCACCATCCATTTCGATCAAGCTTTGAAGTTATGGTTTTACATAGACAGAACTGGCAGCAAGCTACTGGCTAAAATATAAAAGTTTAACAAAGTGGACTATGCAAGTTTTAATTTGCATGACATTTGCTAATGTTCTGGATGAAGCTGAGCATGTTGTTTAAAACTTCCAAGGAACTATAAAGTAAACAGTCTAAAGGGATACGCTCAGCCACCCATTTAAAACACACAACAAGTTCTAGTGAACAGTTTACAATTTATTAAGTGCAGTAAGAGTTAAGCACACTAATAAAAATATGTTAAGCTTTCATTCCTTTGATAGTCGGGACTTCATCAGAACAATGAAAGTAAAACAAGCACCAGTGTTATATACATCTAAACTTCTCATTACCTGATTTCATTATCCAACCCCATGAAGTCATAAGGATAATTAAATAAAAGGAAAACAACACCTTCTGTTTGATAATGAAAGTAATTCAGTAACTCTCTTAAAAACTTAAAAATTGATCTTGTATTAATTTATAAAATATTTGAAGAATATATATATATATATATATATATATATATATTATATAGATTAACACACTAAAAACACACTCCAAGGTGCATAACAGAAAAAAAAATGGTCCAAAATGTTTACAAATGTTTAAAAATCTAAGATGCTATATATCTCCTCATTAATAAGACCGATAATTGAAGCAGTGCCATAAACAATGTATATGTATTCAAATACATATAGATATGTATATATGTATGGTACATAGATCACAATACGTAAAATATATTAAAACTAATGTCTTTCAGCTTTTCCCGGTTAGGGGTCGCCACAGTGGAACTTCGGTCCGTTAATGATTGGCAGTGGATTTTTATGGTGCTGAGGTACCAGCCTGATGCCCAACCTACAAGGAAGGCACACCCATTCACGCATGCACCTACCTGCATGTCTTTAAACATCATTTGACCATGGGGAGGACATGCAGACTCCACACAGAAGGCACTCCAGCTGAGAATCGAACTGGAGAACCTCTTGCTGTGAGGCAACAATGCTAACCGCTGCACCACACCAGATGTAATGCATAAAGAATATTAAACATATTAAATAATAATGTATAATAAAAAGGTTTAACAAAAATAACCTAGTCAGAAAATGACTAAATAGTACCACCAGGAATTGTCCAAAAATGAAAACCTTGTATAAACATAATAAATACACCTACATTAAAAAAAAACATCAACTACCACTTTTCACAATTTGGCTACCCTAAGTTTCAGTACCAAGTTAATAGATACCGTATCACTGAGGCCAGGGGGAATATCAGCATTGACTTTAACTGCCAATATAACTCCCTATATTCAGTCCTGGTTTCCCAAGCCTCTCCGATAGTAATGTGGGGAATGATGTCAATAATTTCAAAATAAAATTTGTTAAAAGTTACTACATCTGATGGAATGCTCATACAAGGCATTAATTACATTGTCTTTTTGAATATCAAAATAATGTTCATATATCTGTTTTTTCAACACCTTTTGGTTTTGCCACTGTAAGAAGATGGACGTGAACCACAACCTGCTAAATATGCTAAACCTTTACTATTACAGGTCCCATACCTAAAAGATATTCTTGTTTTAGTAATATCTTCCAGCTGCACTTTCTTATTCTCACAAATGTACTTATACTGACTGCACTTGCCACATTTTCTAGTGCCAAGTTTAACAGAAGAATCATTACCAGTATCCACTGGTTTCTCCAATAGAGTTTTCATGTTGGCAGTTGTCTTGTATACAAAATATGGGGAGATGCAACACTAGTTTATAAAGATGATCGGCAACTTTGGAAATGTTCCAGTTTTTGTCAACTACACTATGAACCTTGTTCATACCTGTACTGTACAGTAGGACAAAGGCTCTCTCAGTTTTTGTGAGGGGTACTGAGTTACTTTTATTATCAAACAGAAGGAGCTGTTTTCCTTTGGTTTACTTATCCTACCCTACAGTACAGATATGGACAACGTTTGTAGTGTGGGTGACAAAAATTGGAACCTGTAATAATAAAGGTGTACTATATTTAGCATGTTTTGGTTCATGTCCAGCTTTTTACATTGGTAAAACTGAAAGGTGCTCGAAAAAACAGATATATGAGCAATATTTTGATAGTCAAAAAGGAAATTTAAATAATGCCTTATACAAACATTCCATCTCAATAACTATTTTATGTTTAGTTGTAGGCCAGCTACTCAGAAATCTACTTTGTATGAAATTACTAACTCAAGTTTACAAACCACCTAAGTGAATTTTTTTTTTGCAGACAGCAGGCCTACTTACACTGCCCATGTGGGGACTTCACTCCCTTTCTTACAATTTTTCAAACTGAGATCTATCCAATTAAAAAAATGACTCCTAAAAATGGTAGTGTCAGTTTTTCCTCAGAAAAGATATGAGCGCAATCTTCATAAAATCTTATCTGTTTTGAGCCTCTAGTCATTGTTAGAAAAAAAAAGTACAAGCAAACAATATCTTGGGCAACAATGTTTGAGTAATACAATAATGAGCAAACTGAAGGGTGACTTAAATTAGGCTGTGACTGGTGTATCAAAGATAGAATTTGTTTTGGTAGACAGTGGTATATAGCTACACCGACTACAATAAGCAGCAAAAGGAGAGACAAAGTTTCAAGAAAAAGCACAAAAACTCAGGACTTTTGTTGAAATTCAGTCATGCATTCCTTTTCTATGTGCTCTACTCACTCTATCCTGTTTAAAGGAGGGGATTACACCATTGGATCTTAACTTTTGATATATATACCCTATATATATATATAGTGGCCTTGACTTGATGCAATATATATATATATATATATATATATATATATATATATATATATATATATATATATATATATATATAGTTAGAAAGATAGACAGAGAAAGAGAGAGACACACACAGACGCACACACACACACAGACGCACACACACACACACACACACACACACACACACACACACATGCACACCTGCAGACCAAATCACCAAATTACAAGCTAGTCATAGTATGATGACATCTGCCCACATGCCCACTCCCCCCATCATACACCTCTCATCTTTTTTGTACAAGAAGTCTAGACCAAGGCAAATTTATTGGCCATCAAAGGCAAACAATCACAGATATATTTTTAAATATGACTATAATTCACTTAAAAGTTAATACAACAAAAGGTTTTGCATTAACTCACATTTTCTGAACAATAACAAGTAATAAACTTTAATGTCTGACATTACTGATTCATTGTAATCCTCATTGGTTTACCACAAATTCAAATAGTTTACAAGAGAAAAGGCAAAAACATGACACAAAATCAGGGATGTTCTGCAAATCCTGGGACATCTGGGAGGTATGCCAAGTCATGAGGCACCTAATGTAGAGCAGCTGTTA
Organism: Protopterus annectens; assembly: GCF_019279795.1. Taxonomy (NCBI): domain Eukaryota; kingdom Metazoa; phylum Chordata; order Ceratodontiformes; family Protopteridae; genus Protopterus; species Protopterus annectens. The sequence continues at coordinate 1,078,132,246 of NC_056741.1, forward strand.
AAGGGTCTTTCCACCTGGAGAGTTGGACAACCTAATGAGAGGACATGTCTGAATATGGTCAGGTATGAGCTGACCCTAGGGGGATCAAAAAGACCTACAGTGCCAGGGAAGAACTTATGTCAATGAACCAACTAAACAAACTAAGGTGAGTCAATAAGAGGTGTTTAAACTAGTATGAGTGTGTATCCGATAGCAAAAGGAAGACGAGTGGTATAAATGTTAACACCTTATGTTTAAGATTATAGTTAGATCACTTGATGCCATGCCATGTTGACTAACAAGGATTCTGTATAATCTGCTGGGTTTGTAAATTTTGCAAATTATATATGAACTGTCATAATCAAGGGATTTGGCATTAATCACTTTTACATTTAGAAAATCTTAAATGGTGAAGTATTACATAGATGGACTATGAAAAAAAAATGTTATTATTTTAAGCTATATCCGATCCAGTTGAGTAAATCACTCACATTCAGCTCACCAGATGCTAAACCTCCCTTGGACAACGGAAATAAGACACACAGTACTTTCTCAAGATTGTGGTTATAGTGTAACAGCACATATACATACAGTCTCTTGTTTATACACATAAACTAATAAATCATTTGTAAATGTAAAATATGCTTTACGAATTATATGAGCTTAGAAACAGGTGAAATACTAAAGGGTGTAATAGAATTAGTTACTTTTTTATACATGCACTATGCCACTTTATAAGTGCTTAACTGTCACTTGTGAGTAATTAATTTAATGAAGATACAGGCTTACAAATGAATGCAATTAAGCAGTATTTCCATTTCAAGTGATGCATTAGGTACAATAACTTGAAAAGTGGCAGAAAAATCTATACTTGCACTTTTCATATTGCTGTAATATATCCACTACAGTACAACACTATTTATTTTCCTGTTCCAGTATTAGTTGCATTACATCAGTGTCTACAGTGAATCCGTCCTTATTGTATCTCCATGCCATTTGTAACTTATTTATAGATACTTCAAATATATTTAAATCCCAAATCTGAAATGCAAATAAAGTGGTTTACTGTAAAACAGAGAAAGCAGAACTTTCAAAAAAATGAATAAGGTGTGATGTATCAAATGGTGCAATGCAAAACCAAATAAGCAACAATTAATTTGTAATAATAAGAGCAATAAAAATAGTTATATTAATCTGAAATGGAACATGAACAGATGTACTAGTTTCTGCAAATGACTATACTAATATGCTTTTGTCCATAAAATTGAGGCAAATGAGGGTGATCTTTTACCTTATAAAATGTGATTAAAAAGAAAAAAAAAAATATATATATATATATATATATATATATATATTTTTTTTTTAAATAATAAAAGTGTAGAAAGTACATCAGACAAAAAGAATATGCAAGAATGTAAGGCAGCTGCCACTCAGAAATGTTCTCATTAAAAAGCTACAAGAGTGTGTAAGCAATCCCTTGTTGAAAAACACCAGTACCTTTTAGCAGTTAGTAACAACTAGAGAGGTAAAGAACAATCTTTCTGAGCTTTTACCCTCAACTCACTCTGACATGCACTTTCAGGTGAGGATGATAATTCATTTGTTTACCTTTCATGTATAATTATGCTTGGTATGCACAACTATGTATATGTTTGAATATGTTCTTTAAACACTTCATACTGTAAGCCATTTGTCTTGTAGGTGATTGACTTTAGGACATAAACATGGTACAAATGAAAAAAGTTTGTGTTTGAAAACAAACAAACTTAAATATGCAGTTATACATGTAGGTTCATATTTCATATGTAATGACATTCATAGATACTGATGGGATTCAGGATGAAGCATTTTGATACATCTGTTATTATGCATACCAAAATTACAGTGCTAAAAGTTATCAGAATAAATGTTGAGGCACATAATGCACCCTCTACATAACTTAGGGCATACAAACATTTAGGTAATCTGAAAAAAAAAAACATTTATTTTGCAATGATACTTATCTAAACAATGTTTGCGGTGGTGGTGCTGCAGTAGCATTGTCGCCTAAGACGTTGTCCTGTTTGATTCTCAACTAGAGCGTCTTCTGTGTGGAGACATGCGTGAATGGGCATACCTTCGTTGAAGGTTGTGCGTCAGGGCCGGCAACTCGGCACATAAAAATCTACTGCCAATCATTAGCGGACCAGAGTTCCACTGTGGTGACCCCTAACTGGGAAAAGCCGAAAGACATAACAACAACTTATCTAAACAATGTTGCAATAAGGATGATTACAAGAAATATAAACTGCTGTATAGGAACAAAGAGTATGTTTTTTGGGACCAATGTTCAGCAAATATACTAGGGTGCAATTCTTTCTAACTAAACAACATTACATTTTGAAAATTATACCTTTTGCTGAATTGTCAGAAGAAGAAGAAGAAAAAAAGATTTGATTATTTTGTAAAAAAAATTAAGTACTTGAGCTTTTAGTACGTTGGTAAGGTTCACAGGTAAGTACTAGGTTTGCTGCCCTTGTGGAGCATTGTAAGCTTTAGTAATTTTTTTTCTTTCAAAGATCAAACTCTGTACCATGCAACTCTGAGGTAAACACTTTAAACATTATGCCAACTCCCAATCCACCTTTTTGTTGGCTGTATTGAGCAGTGGGTAAAACCATTGCAATGACTCAGATGGCCCACATATAGTTACTAACTTAAGACACTGGAGAAGCCACCTGTGAACTGAGATGGTATTTAATCTGCCAGGTAGCACTTTGGACTTCAAATGGATTTCCTCTCTTCCAAGGAAGCACAGATATGTGGTTCTTGGCCAGGAATTGTAGTTTATTGATCATTCAGGAAGTTGTCCATCTCTTTCAACTTTCTGGTTTAAAAGACCACATCTGTGCTTGTTTCCCATCTTTCCTGTAACTAACCTACTGGAAAGCACTAAAAGCCTTAAACTGATACAAGCCTTCTAGCTTGAAAGAGAGACTTTGGAGTGATTGAGTATCAGTTTTCTGTATTTTCTTGCTGTACTTAACTGTTTTCCACCTAAACGCTGATTTTTCCAGCACTTATTGTGATTTAAAAGCTTGTTTTTTTTCACATATTGTACTTATTTGACTGCCTACATTTTTAAAAAGTTGTTTTCTGTTTAAATAGTTTAACTGTTGTAGGCTACACACTAAAGTGCAATAGCCTTTTCTGATCGCTATTTTAAGTGTACTTTTTACTGTTTTGGCCTTATCTTTAAAAAAAAAAATTCTTGTTTCCCCCCTTTCTAAGCTAGTATAGTCCAGTTTTCAGGCTAGTGCTGAATTCAGGGATGTGTTACAAGTTTCTGAGCTGCCCATACCTTACTTGGATAGAGGGAAGTTTCTCTGTTCACCTGTGAGAGAGGGGAACTTTTAGCAGCCATCTGTCCATGGAGGAGTGGTTCCAGCCCAGAAGTTAGTAGTTTAAAAACTGCGTTTGCACCATTTGTGCACCGTGCAGCACTGGTTAGCTAGGGTTAAATTATTCCCAGCTCCACTAAGTCTCCTCTTCAGTTTTTTCACTTGAAACTAGTCTAATTCTCAACCTAAGCACTCAAAAAGCATCCTACAGTCCAGCACTTGCTCAGACCTAATAGCAAGCACTATTATACCCCAACACTTGACTGCCCAGCAGAGCAAGGCTCTTTATCCACCCCTCACCAACCAAGGGACTAAGCAGCTCATCCTACTATTCAGGCATGACCAAAGGGCAACTTCAGGTGTACTCTCCAGTCCTGGTGGTGAATCTGGGTATCCTGAGGCAATGTTACAACTGCTTCATGTACACAGACAACCCTCTCCTCCTACCACAAAATACTAACATATGCAAGAGATGCAATTATACAGCCAAACTGGAGGCTAAGGTCTCTCCACCCAAGACTGGAACAGACAGTCATGAGGAGAAGGTTAACACTTACACCATACCTCCAGCCTCACGTAGACCTACTAAATCAGCACTGGCAAACAATACACATAAATACACTAAATAATACTCGGAGGCTCTAAATAAAAACCTGCAAAAGCATCAGAGAGCTCCAAAGCAGACACTCACAAAACCTGCACCTCCCATCACAAACCAGACAACACATAAAACACAAAATCAATGTGCCGCACAATCACAGCCCTTAAGGTGAAATAACATACCTAACACACTAGTAATAGGTGACTCAATAGTCAGGCACACTGATGCCCCACTCACTAGGCTGGACAAGGCGAAGGTTACTGTTAGCTGCCTATCGGGAGCCAGAATCCATCACATAACACAAGCACTCAGGTCACTCCAGAACAAGTGCAAATATGACTCTGTCATTGTTCATGTTGGTGTGAATGACCTGAAATGTACCTCCCTGGACTACATGAAAAGAGACATGGAAGAGCTCTCTGATCATGTAGCCCAGGCGGGTTTGACCCTGACCCTGAGTAGCATCCTGCCCTCACCAGGAATGATACCTCAGTATAAAGACAAAATGATCAATTTCAACAATTGGCTAAGCTTCTGGTGTCATTCAAAGGGGATCCAGTATCTGTCAGCATGGGATGACATGCTCGACAGGCCGCGTTGCTTCGCAAGAGATGGCTTGTACTTGTTACCCCTTGGCTTTTAAATACTGACCAAGGATCTTGCTGCCCCCATAGTGCCTTTTTTAGGCAAGGCTCAAAATTCAAACCCACCACCGTAAGCAGCACAAGTAAAAAAATGAGGGTTATGCTACTCAACGCCAAGAGTTTAAATCTCAAAATGCATGTGCTTAAAGCATTCCTAAGTATGGAAAACATCGACATCTGTGCAGTAACTGAAACCTGGTTCAAGGCTCCAGAAAGCGCTCCAGCACTACTGGGCTACAACTCATACCACACATTTCGGCCGCAGAACACGGACCAAAACACAAAAGGAGGGGGTGTATCCATATTCATCAAGGATACTCACACCACCAGGTTAGTGGTGCAGTATGATACCTCTGAGGTCATCCATGTGCAACTAACATCGGGCAAATCTGCAATGCAAATTGTGGCCTGCTACAGATCACCCTCCATGACCCAGGACCACCACTCCGCCTTTCTGGAGACACTGGAAAACATGAAGGTTCTACCGAACACCCTGATATTGGGTGATTTCAATTACCCTACCATTAACTGGGAAAACTACTTGAGTACAAACTCCCAGGCTCAGCGCTTCCTGGAATTTATCAAATCAAATGCCCTGGATCAGCTGGTAAACTCCCCTACCAGAGGCCACAACATATTGGACAAACATGGGCGACAGGTGTTCCATACTAGAGGTCAACCCGTCACTGGTTAGATTAGACCTCAAACTAATCACCCTGGATGTCCACACCTCACCACAACCCCCAACCAAGGAAACCACAGTGAAAAACTTTTCTAAAGCAAACTTCACCTTACTTAAGGCAGAGGTGGTAAGTTTCACAGCCCTCACGCTAAAGGATAACACTTCCCAAGATGCAGAATCCTTTACAATTGCACTCTATGAGCACCTACAAGGATGGATGGATCATGCCATCCCTAGCAAGACCAAGAATCACTCCCCTAAGAGAAGGAAACCAGTCTGGTGGACCTCTGCCATAAACAGGCTATACAACAGAAGGAGGAAACTAGTTCAGAAAAAAAGCAAATCCCAAGAAGGGAAGACATCTCTCATCAGTATCAGTAAGAAACTAAGGTCCCGCATAAAATCATCCAAGGCTAACTTCAAAAGAAAAATAGCCAAGGATTTGAAAGATAACCACAAAGCCTTCTTTAGCTATGTCAAGAGTCTAAGTGGCAACTCACAGATATGCTCTGAGCTAGTACAAAATAGCAAAAAATATACTGAACCTACTGATATTGCCAACATCCTGGCAGATAGATTCAGTGCAAACTTCACCTCCTTCTCACCTTCAAAAGGGCCCACAACAATACTGAAAAAGTGTAGTGTCCTGGAAATCACAGAAGCACAGGTGAAAACAGCCCTTTCAAAAGCCAAAAACACAGCATCAATGGGGCCAGATGGTGTCCCAGGCTGCGTCTTGCACGAACTACAGAATGAACTAACCCTCCACCTAAACATGCTGTTCAACCTCAACCTCTCCACAGGCTACATGCCCATAGAATGGCACACAGCAATGGTTATTCTGCTCCACAAAGGAGGGGCCACAACTGACCCTGGTAACTATCTCCCCATAAGCCTGACTAGCCTGGTCTGCAAGGCTATGGAGTGCATCATCATGGAACTCATTAACAAAGACATTGGGAACCTACAAACACTTGACCCAACCCAGTTCGGCTTTGTTAAGGGCAGATCATGCCTACTAAACCTGGTTGACTTCTTCGAGACAGTCACCAAAGCCATAGATGAGGGAAAGGTGGTTCACACAACCTACCTTGATCTCGCCAAGGCGTTCAACACCATTTCTCACTTGGGTATAATAGAAAAACTCACCATCCTGAACATAAACCCCTACATCACAAGATGGGTTGCCAACTGGCTTACAGACAGAACTCACACTGTAAGAATAGTGGGCTCCAGGTCCAACTCTAAACCAGTCACAAGTGGTGTCCCGCAAGGCTCGGTTCTGGGACCCCTACTGTTCGGCATATATTTCTCAAAAGTACAGGCAAACACAGGAGGACTATGGCTAACCAAGTTCACAGATTACTGCAAACTGGGTGCCATAATTGACTCTCCGGCTGACATGGACATCCTTCAAAAAGGCCTTACTGAGACAGACACCTGGTGTCAAAGTCATGGCCTCAAGCTAAATGCCAAAAAATGTATAGTCATCCCATTTGGGAAAAACAAAACACCCATGAATTACCACATAGGCGGCAGCCCCCTTAATACAGAAGAGGTAATAAGAGAACTGGGGACCCAGGTAGATAGTAATCTCTCCTTTGACAATCATATTGCCAAAGTAGTTAGGAAATCCTTCTATGTGGCCATCTAAGTACTAAGGGGTTCGCATCTAGAAATAAAGAGGTTATAGTGCCCCTCTACTCATCACTCATCAGACCCATCATAGGGTACAATGCCCCATTTGGGATGTACCTCACAAGACACTTCCAATAGCTGGAAAGACCACAAAAGCACCTCACCAAGAGGATTACTGGCCTCAAACATATGTCCTATGCAGCCCAACTGAAAAAACTCCAGCTATACTCAGTGGCATATCGCTTACTCAGAGGTGATCTCTGCCTGACTTACAATGCCATGTCCAACTCAGAATTGATGGACATGCTCCACCTAAAGAAATCCAAGTCACTGCGAGCCATGAGCTCTAGTGAGCTAAACCTCACCACAACAATAAATAGAACATCCAAGGAAAAGTAGCTCAAAGGTGGAGTAAACTCTCCTCCTATAGTATCCAATAAACAAATCATATGGTAAAGTCATAATAAGGAGAACGGAGGAGAGAACACAGCTGTAGGAGATATACCAAAGCATCAAGACAAAAACAAATTAAAATTTAAATTTTTAAAGTTGTTTTCTTCAGACTGGCTTCTTCAAATATATGAAAACCAAATAAGAAGTCTGAAGAAGCAATTTGGTATATATTTGGTGTATCTCCTCCTCCTGTGTCACTTTCTCTTTACCCTTTACAATAAATAGAACATGCTGGAGTAACAGATTTCTGTCACAGAGACTCCCCATGCTTTGGAACAAAATTCGTAACTACATTAGGCAGAGCCTCTCACTAACACTCTTCAAGAGGAGCCTTGACGAGTGGATGGGTAACAGAAAATATACCCTGGGATCACTTCATTGGCTCTGCTTGACAGAGGCTCAGTTAATTAATCAATGGGGTGGCAAAAGTCGACACACTCTGGCTAGGCTTAAAAATGCCCTCGGGCAGATAGCATAGTACCTACCTACCTATGAACCTATGTTCCTGTGCTATTAATGCAGACCCTGCTTTGGTGGTACATGTGCTAGGGTGTCAAAGGGAGGAGTTTGAGGAGCACACACACACACACACACACACACACACACACACACACACACACACACACAAAGAAGAAAATACCCTGATAGTCTGTGATCCCTAATTCAAATGAGAGATATGATCTTGATGGTAATTAGACACCAGTGGGATTAGAAAAAAGATGCAAAAATGGATTTGTCTTTTTCACTGTATAATGGCACCCTCAGAGCTGATTCTGTTTAATAGTAGGAGCATAGGATGCACAGTTCCAACATAAAACAATTCAGTGAAACACCCATTCAAAACATTCTTATCACAGTTTTTTTTTAATTTAAGATTGAATGTTCAATGTTTTTTGCTGGATCCACATAAGAGAAACCAGAGAGGAAGTGTACATTAAATCATTAATACAGAATGGGGGCACAGACAGAGATATGAATAGAATACTAGTAGTGAAGGACTAGAGTACCAGTAATAAAGGTATAGAGTACTAGAAATGAAGGGTTCAGAAGGCTGGGTAGCTGTGGGAAGGACAGACAGGTACAGGGCTAAGGGGTTATAAACATTACAGAAACATGATATTGCAATCTGGAGTAGAAAACAGAAAACTTTTTTTATTTCTATGACTTGTAAGTAACTTAATCAGCAGTAAGTAGACAACTCCAAAACTGCTTATTTCCAGGAAACAATCCATTGGGAAATCACTGTAATAAAAGGTGATTTTATTTTACCCATGACTAGTTAAAAGGTAAAAAACATCAAACACAGAATTCTTGTTTGTTTCGTATGCAAATTGTAAAGGAATGCTATGTCACACGTGAATTAAAAAAAAAAGAAATAATAAAATATACAAGAATGGCAATACTGGGGGCATGGTTCTTGCAAATTAAAGTTCCAGAATTCTGTATTATAAAATGCTTATTGATTAGTAAAATACCAGGAATTACATCTGATTTGGTTTGCAAGTTCAACCTGGTATTTATTACAGAACCTGTATGGCAAAAACATGAGGTCATGCCATACATTTATATTACACAAAGGGATAATATGATTCACAGCCACAGGACTGGATACTGATATAAGAATGGTAATGGTGAAATGTCATCCACCCTAAAGCTGTCCAAAATTAATACATCAGAAGCTTACCTCTTTGGATTTGTCCTTGCACAAGAATGAATTATATATTTCTTCTAGTGTGGCAACCAACAAGTTACTTCAGAGCTTTTTATCAGATGTCTCTTATCCTGTTATTGACATGCAGTATGCATCCTCATGCTGGTTAGTCCTTGGGGGACATTGATGCTTAAGATCACGACATGATGTGTAAACTTGCCATGAAACTCCTGGGTTTAATGGAGATATGTGGCTTTGGTCAGGTTGTTTCCACTGTAACCAATGAGCTTGGCCACTCTTTAGAAATGGGATTTCAGCTTGTTCTTGAGAACAAACATTTGGTATTGGAGCCTCATACTCAGATCATCATGTGATACATTTTAGGCTTGGCCTTCAATTAATAGTCATCCAGTAACTTTATTGGTCAAGTATGGAGAACTGAGGACAGTTAATACTGCCTGTTCTATCCTTGACCAGTTATGCCAGAAATGTTCACCATGGCCATTGGTTTGTCATGAGCCATGGTATGATAATGATCTGTGATCAATACATTGGTTGGGCCAGATCTTTGAGTGGAAATAGAGGAGCATGTACCTGCTCTGAGACAAGCTGGATGAATATTGTTTTGTACCAGATTGATATCTCCTCTAAAAGGCTGCTCCTGTAGCCAACTGAATTTTTTTCTTCATTGAATGATCCATTCCTTTGGGGTGGCAGAAGTATGTGCAGCCCAGCATTTTTAGATACCCAGAGTTTTTTATATATTTTTTTTGGATGTATGGTTGTTTACACATAGGATTACTTAGATTAAATGCTCCTTCATCACCTTCTTGTTTGATGAGAAGGATCAATCATCACAGGTGGAAAACTCAGATTTGTGCTGGGTAGATTTGGATTATGATTGACTCATAGACATGGTTTCAGCTTTGCATCCAACATGTTGTACGCAGGACCTGCTACTGAGAGCTTGATTAAAACATGTCTTGAGTTTCTTGGACCAGTTATTCTCAACATTATTTGATATTACTTAAGAACTTTGAAGGTTTCAGTCTCCTTGAAGTAGGTTTTATCCCAATTCTCAAAAAAAAAACATTCAGGGATTCAAACTTTTTTGGAGAATTATCCACCGGTCTCTAACCTTCATTCATCAAGAAGATTACTAAAAAGGTGATCTACAAACAGGTGTATTCCTTTCTTGTGTCTCATGATATGTTGGGTCCTTGTCTATCTGGTCTTAGGTCAAGACAGAATCTAGAGGCAACATCCATCTGAGTATTTAATGACCTTCTCATGTTAGGGGGCCAAAAGAAGTATTTCATCTTGATTTTATCCGATCTCTTTGTAGCATTTGACACTGACGGTCATGAGATCCTTTTTTAACTCTTGGGGATGCAATCTGTGTTACCTGTCATGATCCTCGATTGGCTGTATTCTATTTTTCAGACCATAGTCAGTGGGTGGTGTCTGGTTAAAATTCTTCAGACCTATAACCTGTTAGATATGGTGTGCCAAAGGAATTGATCTGGGATCTTTTGTTATTCAAAGCATATATGCTGCCACTGAGTGATGTTGCTGAAAGAAGGGTTATTTCATGAGAATTATACACTGATTATATACAGCTTTATGTCTCCTTCTTTCAAAATACAAGGTTTGATTTTAGACCATTGAAAAACTGCTTGGATTCCAGCAGCGATTGGATAAATACTAATCAAATGAATAAACTAAACACAATTGACACCGTACTGGATGTTTTAGCTTAAAATTGTTTTCCTTTAAATTTGTTTTATTTATTTTTTTTTTTTTCAGTTTTAAAACTCCATGGTTCTTGATTGGCCCAACCCTGTATATATTTGCTTTTGAAATTTCCTCCCAGTCTTCTTGTCTGTTCACACTAGTGAGCCCTAGAAGTCCAAACTAGGAAGGCCATCCCCCTAGACTTTTAAAATTTCATTTACCCCTCTTTTTCATATCTTCTCTTTAATGCACACTGCTACATGAAGAATACGAATCCATTTTATTGCATTGTCAAAAACTTCTGGAGAAGAGTGCTAACACTGGTAGCATACAAAGCTCTTCTCAGGAATTAGGAGGACATAATTTTCTAGCCTTTCTAGAGACTACTGGTTATTGGAAAGCCTAAAAACTGCTTCCTGTTCTACTGCTTTGCTTCTGGTGTGAAAAGGATCATAGGTACATTGAAACCATTCTGTCTCTGATTGGTCAGTGTATATGCGACTTTCCTGTCTGGCTCTGGTTTTTGGCTGCTGTTCAGCATAGCTGTCTTGTGAGCAGCTGCTGTATGTGCTGAGCATCAGTTAGGAGAGGGCTACTTACAAGCCTATAGATCCAAGCAATATCTGAAACAAGTCTGCTGATCACTAAAGAGCCTGTTTCCTGCTTCTCAGGAACCAGGTGGTGAGATAGGGGGCATTGATTTCTAGCTGCCATGAGACAACCAGTAGTAGTAGCCAGGTAGTCAACAATAAACAGACCACCACCATTTATCATTCTTGTCCAACTTAATTCTATCTTTTCACTAAGTACTGATTAGCCACTATCTAACCTAATTTCAGACTATCACTCTAAGCACTACATCCATAAATCTTCAGAGACTTCTATGGTAGTTTTCTTCTAATCCCTGAATAAAAAAACTAACCCTTGCCCTCTTATCTCTGGCAACATGGTGCACCAGTCTGCTTTCACTATAGCTATGGCCAAGTTGATTGCATTTGGTACTCTAAGGCAGTGTAGCAAGTTTTATGCTAATTGACTGTTCACTGCTTCTACTCTTTGATAGTGTAACTTGTTAAGTATATAAATATTTAAGAAATGTGGACCTAAACCTCTTGGATCAGCACACTGTCATTAAGCATCATACATTCACAACACCACATCAGTCACAACACACTACTAAGTCCCTAACTTATGCTGAAGCTGGAAAGCCTCCCACAACACACAGTAAAATATCTCAGTGTTCAGCATACCAAGCATCACCGACTCCTTCTCAGTTACCACATACTACAACTCCATGCAGATTACTCAAGAGTCACCAGGAAAGCATGCCTAAGTCCATGAGGCCCACTGCATCTGCTACCATAAAGGGAAATGTCTTAGTCATAGGCGACTCTATAGTTAGTCACACAGACTCCACACTCACTAGACTGGGCAAGGACATTGTGACTGTAAGCTGCTTGTCCAGTACCAGGGTCAATGATGCCACAAGTGCCCTAAAGTCCCTTACACCAGCCATGTATGACAATGACCTAGAAGTGGTCCATGTGGGAGTGAATGACCTGACATGCTCCACACAGAGGAGCATGCAGACACATATGATGAAATTTACCGTGCATGTGTTAGAGGCAGGAAATACACTGGTTTTAAATAGTATCCTGCCTTCACTAAGAATGAAGTCTAGATAACAAGGAAAAATAATTTACTTTAACAATTGACTAAGTTATCATGCCTTTTAATGGGATCCAGTATTAGATAAGGCTTCCTGCTTCACCAGAGATGACTTAAATCTTTCATACAAGCGCTTGCACAAACTGACTAAAGCCTATGCTTTTCCTATTGTGCCAACTTTAGGCAGAGTTTTACTAGAGGAGATTCCTACATAACAATCTCAAATCCAAATTTGGACAACATCAGGGCAGCACTACTCAATACTAGTTAAACAGAATGATTGAACATTAGGCCCCTCTGCAAGGTAATGCATTCATTCATATTTGAGTTTTGACAGGGGCATGGTTTCAATACAATGACAAAACTCCCTTAGTCCCACTGTTTAGTGTCTATCTTCTCATCAGGCCCTTAAGTAGTTGTGGAGTAGTATCTGTATTTGTCAAAAACACCATCCTCTCACATCAAATTATCTACAGCCTCAACATGCAGTTCCTGGAGATCCAAATCACCATTAAGAAATCCAACTGTTACTTCACTGCTAGCTGCTGTTTCCTATCAATGTCCCCCAAAGGCCATGAAAATTAGTAGGTATTAAATATCAAGCTAAATGTCTTCTTGATAGGGGACTTCAATTACCTAAGAAATGACAAATGCATTCATACTTCTAAAAACAGATATCATCAGTGTTTGGTAGAATTTGTTATTACCAATGCCCTTAACAATGTAGCCTCTGCCTGTACCTAAAGATGCATACCCCCATCCCTGGTTAAATATGACAACAAATATCAGTTACCTTCTTTGTCAGACTTAATGCTATTACCATACCATTAAATGAAATCAAACAGCTTCTCTGTGCAAAACTACTTTAGCATGCTGAAGGCCTATGCAAAACTTCCACTAATCCCCATTCTTGAACTCAACCAAGTGGTTTGCCACATTCACCTACAATTTTTAGCAGCATCTAAACAGCTGCACACCTTGCAGGTGAGCCATGATAAAAGACAAATTATTATCCCGTGGATAAAAATTCAAAGTAGGATATTCCAGGGCGACTCCTTATCACCACTGCTCTTTTGTCATGCCCTGAACCCATTCAAAGTGGGATATTCCAGGGTGACTCCTTATCACCACTGCTCTTTTGTCATGCCCTGAACCCATTCAAAGTGGGATATTCCAGGGTGACTCCTTATCACCACTGCTCTTTTGTCATGCCCTGAACCCATTCAAAGTGGAATAATCCAGGGTAACCCCTTATCACCACTGCCCTTTTGTCATGCCCTGAACCCATTCAAAGTGGGATATTCCAGGATGACTCCTTATCACCACTGCTCTTTTGTCATGCCCTGAACCCATTCAAAGTGGGATATTCCAGGGTGACTCCTTATCACCACTGCTCTTTTGTTATGCCCTGAACCCATTCAAAGTGGAATAATCCAGGGTAACTCCTTATCACCACTGCCCTTTTGTCATGCCCTGAACCCATTACGCCGTCTTCTTAATAGATTAGGTCATGGTTACAGTTTGGCTTCCAGACAACAGAAAAGTATAAAGACTTCTCATCTTCTTTTTGTAGATGTTAAAACTGTTTAGTTCATCAGATGAGGATCTGAAGGCACAATTGGAAGTGGCCAAAACTTTTTCAGATAATATAAGAATAAGGGAGGACTATGGCTGATCAAGGTCGCAGATGACTGCAAGCTGGGCACCATAATCGACTCTCCAGCTGACACAAGCATCCTCCAAAAGGGTCTCACAGAGACGGATAACTGGTGCCAGAGCCATGGCCTTAAGCTAAATGCCAAAAAGTGCATAGTCATCCCCTTCAGGAAAAACAAAGTGCCCACAAATTACCACATAGGTGGTAATCCATTAAGTACAGAAGAAGTAATTAGGGATTTGGGGACCCAAGTAGACAGAAACCTCTCTTTTGACAATCACATTGCCAAAGTGGTTAGAAAGACCTTCTATACAGCCAACCTTATCACGAAAGGGTTCACATCTAGAACAAGAGAGGTCATTGTGCCCCTCTACTCATCACTCATCAGGCCCATAATTGAATACAATGCCCCATTTGGGATGTACCTAACCCGACACCTGCAGCAACTGGAGAAGCCCCAAAAGTACCTTTAGCCATTTCGGCTAAAGAAACTCCAGCTCTACTCAGTTGTTTACCGCCTACTCAGAGGTGATCTATGCCTGACATATAAAGCCATGTCCAACCCAGAATTAATGGACATGCTCCACCTCAGGAAATCCAAATCCCTTAGAGCTACACGCTCCAGGGACTTACGCCTCAGCACAGAAATAAATAGGACATGCTAGAGGGACAGATTCATATCCCAGAGGCTGCCCTCACTCTGGAACAGAATCCCAGTCCATGTTAGGCAGAGCCCCTCACTGACCCTCTTCTAGAGAAATCTTGACGAGTGGATGGGAGATTGTAAGTTCACCACTGGGATCTCTTCTGTGTCCCTGCTAGACAGGGGCACAGTAAACTAACCTTAAAAGGGCTATCTTCTGTGACCTATGCTACAGAGGCACAGTAAACCAATCTAAAACGGTGGCGAAAGCCAAACACACTCTGGCTAGGCTTGTAAATGCCCCAGGGCAGATAGCCTAGTATAATCCTATGAACCTATGAACCTATAAGAATGTAATTTGGTCTTGATAAATGTATGAAAGCAACATTTAAAACAGAAAAGCTGCAGCACCAAGAAAATATCAGCCTGGAACAGGAATGTGATATAAAGGAACTTGAACAGGAAGGAGTGTAATAAATATTTGGGAATTGAAGAAGGATCAACAATAAAACATGAGCAAATGTGAACAAAACTCAGTAAAGAACATTTTAGAAGACTAAAATTAATACTGAAAACAACATTGACATCTAGGAACAAAGTTCACGCTATTAACCAATTTGCTCATCCCATTCTAACTTACAGTTTTGGGGTAACTGATTGGCCCCAAAAGGTATTAAAGTATTGGATCAGTTGGACAGGGAAACAAGAAAAATGCTTTATGCTCATCAAATGATATATAAAAATCAGTGTTTACCAAGATTTATATATATATATATATATATATATATATATATATATAGAGAGAGAGAGAGAGAGAGAGAGAGAGAGAGGCCTCTTTGAAATTGATTACATGTGCAGCTCTGCAAATTTAGGACTACTTACACATCTGATGACCTCATCAGATCCAAACATAGTGAAAGTTTTGAAATATGGAGCGAACAAATCTAAGATGACTTCAATGCTAAGTGTAGCAGAAGCATATTGGTGTCAAGCCAGAATGGAAATAAAACCAGAAGTAGACAAGAATCAGGCAACTGAGTGTGTCAAAAAACAAAATAAAGAATATAAGGTGAAGGATTAGATGAGAAGACAAGAAATGTGGAAAGGCATGAATACAGTTGCAGTTACAGAAATTTTCTTGAACAATGTCATGTCAATCTGGACCTAATGCAAGAATGGTTAAGGAGAGATGAATTTAACCCAAAAGAAGAAAGTTTAGTATTAGCGGTCCAGGATAGTGGACTAATGCACATTGGTTTACAAAATCCATTGAACACATGGGAAAAGCACACAAATTCAGGTTCTATAAAACAGAAATAGAAACATTTGCAAATCTTGTTGTTAGGTGTGATACACCAATGGCAGAGGGCTTGTATAGGGAAAGGCATAATAATGTGGCAGTACTGTTGCATTGGGGATTGTGTAAGCATTACAATATTGAAGTAGCTGTGAAGCATTGTAAACATAAGCCACAAAGCTTTATAGAGAATGAAAAAATTGATGCAAGAAATCCAGATATAGTAGTATATGAAAAGGAGATAAAAGTAGCACTGATCATTGAAATTGCTACACCCATTGATGACAGTGTCTTATGTACAGAGAAACACAACGTCATAAAACACCAGGATTTGCAGGTAGAAATGAGGACAATGTGGAAGAAGTATACCCAGACAGTTCCAATAGTAGTAGTAGGAGCAATGGGTCTTATAAAAAAGAATCTACAATTGTATTTGGATATGTTACCAATACATGCAACTCCATGTGAATTGCAGGAGTCAGTTCTGGGCACATTGCGGGTGCTGCGAAGAACGCTTTTGGCTAACATCAAAGATTGAAACAATACTAATTTCATAAACTTTAATCATACTTTGTCTTAGGACTGGGGTCCATTCCTGTTATGGTATTAGAAACTGAAAAGAGTTGGAGAAATTAAAAAGAGGAAAGTCTAGTTCAATCCACACTAAATATAATGGTAATTTCAGGAATAAATCTCTCAGGTGGAACTCCCATATAAATAGACTGAATAACATAAGATGGAATAATGAAAAATTGTAGTATATCCCTAACCTTCTTACGCAAAACTACACTAAAATCTGCCAGAAAAGATTTTGAAAGCACTTTTAGAAAATGCAAAGCAGAGCACAAACTTAGGTCATTACAGATACCAAAGAAAACGACAAATCTTTCTTTCGTTATGCCAGGAAAGTAAAGGATAACATTCAATAATGCACTGACCTTATTCATAATAATAACATTATACATTAATTTTTCAAGGATATAGCTAATATATTAACAAATAAATGTAGTGGTAACTTTACCCTATCTAACTAAATTGTTCCACCCACTGTCCCTGAAAACCTAATGTTGCCTGAGATCACTTTGGAAAAATCTTAAAATCTTTGTCAAATTATGCTGCGTTCTCATCAGTACCAGGTATATAGTCTCCAAGCCTCTCCCTAAACTATTCAGCCTTAGCCTGTCCTCAGAGTGTGTCCTGTCCCTGATGCACGGAATATAGCTACTGTGACTCTTCTATATAAGGTCGGCCCCTCTATACACCGTGGACATTAGAAGCCCATCAGCCTCACCAGCCTCTCCAGGTTTCAGACAAAGCCATGGAATGTATCATAGCACAACTCATTTATGCAGACATAGGCAATTTAACTGATCTAGACCCCACTCAGTTTGATTTTCTGAAGAGCAGGTCCTGTCTTCTGAACCTGGCAAACTTCTTTGAGAAGGTTACAGAGACTGTAGGCTATGGTCACTCTGTGCATGGTGCTTATCCTGACCTGGTTAAGGGTTTCAACGCTATCCCCTATACTAGTATGATTGGAAACAAGTTTGAAAACGTAATGTAAATTCCTACAGTGTCTGCTGGATTACACACTGACTGTCCAGCATATTCAAAATAATGAAAGTTGCTGGCACCCTCTTTCAAATGAAAACTTGTAATTAGTGGGAAACTGAAACTACCAGTGCTGAGCCCTCTCTTTTCAAACATTCAAGCCAATATCCATGCACTGTTTACTGATACAGAATTGCTCAGAAAGCATCTTGAATATGTGCATACCTGGTGTACTGAAAATGGTCCCAAAAAAGCGCATCATAGTAGGTTTGGCAAACAAGCTGCTCCTTCCTCATATATTGCAAGTGGTACTCCCCTTCAAACAGATGCAGAAATTAAGAGACAAACGTTCTTATGTGGATAACTCTTTTTTATTCAATCATTATGTTTCTACAATAGTCAGGAAATACTTCTGTCTAGTCAAACTAATTTCCAAGGGAATAATTTCAAGATCCAAAGAAGCTATCTTACTACTTTAAAAAAAAAATCATTGAATATAATAACTTGGGCATCTACAAATCAAAGCACATTTTTCAGCTAGAAAGACCCAAATTATTTTTAATTTAAAAACTTAAAGGCCTTAAATCCTTGAACTATCTGAACAGATTAGCATAGCTCTGTTTATACTCTGTAGCCTACCGGCTGCTCAAAGGTGAGTGTCATGCTTATTAAACTATGAATGACTTGGCTTCATGTTTATTCACAAAACCAGGGACTCTACCAACATCTATGCTAGGGATCCAATTTTACACCAACAAGAAAACAAGACTCGCTGGAGGGATAGGTTCCTAAGTCTATGTATTCCTAGCCTATAAAATAAGTTACCGCTACAGGTCAAGCAAAGTTCTACTTTGTCTGCCTTCAATAACAGTCTTAATGACTGTTTGGGTAAGCAGAAATTTATGCCAGGGTTATCATGCATGGTTCTACTTGATTAATATTAGGTATTCACATTGGTGGCAAGAGCATTTACAATTGCCTGCTAAAAGGTGTATGTAGCTGGGCCTGTTATGGTCCCTGATTTCACTTAACTAGTATTGTTCCTATGTTCTTATAACAAAGGAAGTGCTTAAAACTTATAAGATGCACTTGTTTTCAGTTGGGGATCAATGAAAATTTACAACAAATTATTTAATTATCTTTTCCACTTGCTAGTGATAGAATGCAGTTTCAAACTTTTTTTTTCTGTTTTCAGTAACACTTTCAGGATCCTGCTCAACAATATCTAAGAACTGTTTTTATGCTGACGACATGGTCATTTAAACTGCGTATTCACCCCACACCTATATTATCTCAAGGAAGTTGACTTCCAGTGATTAGGTTTAATACTGAATGTCATGAAAACTGAAGTCATGTTGTTTGATACAGTTATCCTAAATCCTGACAGATCTGTCTCAAACCTTATTGTTAAGGACAACATAGTGTCCTCTCTGTCTTCTCCACAAGTTATGTTTCACACAATAATTATCATACTGTGGAGCTCAATTAGGGAACACGGTCTTACTGTGTATCAGGTTCTCATCCACTCTTCACCATTTCAAGTTTCATCTTATCAACTACATTCATAAATCACTCATATGCAGTGGTTACAATTCCATAGCCTAATTTAAATGTGAATGCCAGCTCTCTACCTCATGAAGTCTTTTGTTTATTTTCTTTAGATATTTGTGCTATTTTGCTTTGACAAGCCATTCTATTGTGCTTGTACTACTAAATTGTAATGCATCAGCTGTTTAACTTCTACATAAATTTTTACTTTTGCTTTGTAGGAAAGTCATAGCTTGGGTCTAAGGACCAGTCTACCTAACTTAGCAAAATAAGTAAGATGCAAAATAATCAAAAGAATTTGAAGTATTAATGCTACTTTTGCCATTCTTGTGAAAACATTTTATTTTACATGTAAAATTAAATATATCAAAAGACATAAAAAATACAAAGGAAAAAACACATTGACATGCAAAGATAATAGTAAACATTAATGGATATACAGCACCCTAGTAATTCTGAAGACAAACCTTATCTTTTATTAAATGAAGGAAGGAATGTTTAATTATACTTTTGGACATGATTAAGCATTCTGTAAAAATACTATTAAGAATGAATCTGTGGGAATTAAAATAGACCAATAAATGCAATTGAACTATAAGGAAAAATATTTAATAAAAAAGTATCAAATACTTAGAACATTAAAAAGAATCTTTGTCCCCTGCTTCACCATATTAATGGGCACCAATCCTAATCCTAACCCTACCCCTGCCCCTAGCCCTAACCCGCATCTTAAATGACAAAAAACCCTTCCAAAACCTCGCTACTACACATGACAGTTCGAGTACACAGCATGCGTACACAGCAAAAGTACGCACACAGACACACACACACACACACACACACACACACACACACACACACACACACACACACACACACATGCACACACACACACACACACACACACACACACACGCACACATGCACACACATGCACGCACACATGCACACACGCACACACATGCACAAACCGATGCATACACACACACACACACACACACACACACACACACACACACACATGCACACACATACACTAAATCTATCCCATTACCTAACCCTTACTCTACACACACACACACACACACACACACACACACACACACACACACACACACACACACACACACACACCATTACATACCCTACTTATCTGTTTGGATGAAATGCACCTGATAAAATGTCCATTCGAATAAACAGATGTTTGATCAAAAAACATACACTTCCACTTGGTGACCAATCATTCAGAACATATATATATATATATATATATATATATATATATATATATATATACAAGCAATAATGCCCAACAGGGTGTGTTGATGTGCAATTAACACCTGTCCAGAGGTGTTATGAGGCCTGTCACCACAGGCGGAGTACCTCTTCACCCCTGGAAGGGCATTAATTCCACATTAACACATACCCTGTAGAGCATTATTGTCCTTAGAGAATGGGCTGTCCATAAAATTGTTATGTTTTACTTACATATGTTTTTTATATATTTTTGATGTGAAAATGTTCCTCTGCCTAATGTTTCAAACTTGCTGTAATATATGTTAATGGTGTTGGAGGATGCATTTTACATCAAAAATATATAAAAACATATGTTGAGGTAAGCGGTCAAGAGACATACCTCTTGAAATCCAAGAAATCTGGACAAAGCCATAAATAATTGGGGGGAACAAAGGCCCAAAAATAAGGACAATTTTTAAATATTGCTTTTACAAACAAAGAAAGTTGATACAATAACAGGTTTTGCATTAGCATGCATTTTCTGAAGGGAATGAAGTCTAAAATTTAAATGCCTGTCATTTGTTTCTGACTTCAGTTCTTAATGCTTTGCCAGCAGTTTACCAGAAAACCAAAATTTTATGAGGATCATACCAAATATATGAGGCAAAAATCTGGACAGTCTGCAGAAATCTGTACAGTTGAGAAGTATGTTGAGAGGTATGCAGAGCTCTTAACTGCTGCTGCTGCCTGGGATCGCTTTCACTCTTCACTGTCTCTCTCACAGACAGTCTCTTCTGCTTTCATGCATGCATACACTCTCACTCTCACACATACACAAACACACTTTGTTATTTTAAGTTTCTTTTTTACTTTACACATGCTAAACAGCAAAAGCGCTGCTTAGCGAGTATAAAATAATGGGCTGATCTATCTCACTGCTCACTTTCTGTCTTTCTCTCATACACACATATACAGTCTCTTCTGCTTTCACACACACATAATATACACATGCAGTCTGTTCTGCTTTCATGCATGCATTCACTCACACGCAGACAGAAACATAAGCACACTCATACACATACATACACACATACACTTGTTTTCTGTTTATTTTTTTTTTACACTTGCTAAACAGCAAAAGCGATGCTGAGTGAGTGTAAAATAATGGCTCAATCTTGAATTCACTGACATGCATGCATACAAGTACACACACACACCCAGACACACACACACACACACACACACACACACACACACACACACACACACACACACACACACACACACTGTTTTTTAATTTTTTTTTTTTTACATTTTACACTCACTAAACAGCAGAAGCTATGGTTAGTGAGAGTAAAATAATGGCATCCATCTGAGGTCCAAGGCAGCTTGATATGCTGCTGTGAAGCGATGGACTTGTTTTTCAGCAGGCGTTACTTCTACATTAGTACCCTGCTGGACAACGCTCGTTCTCCAATCAGGGTGCTGAAGAAAAGTTTGCCCATTCTCTAAATATATATATATATATATATATATATATATATATATATATATATATATATATATATATATATATATCTGTGTGTGTGTGTGTGTGTGTGTGTGTGATACCAGTTCCAAGACCATGCAAACTCAAAAGGAAGACAGTAATGAAAATGCCACACTCTCCTTATCACTTTTCTTTTAAGTTTAGCTGCTATTGCAGGATACTTGCAACCTTCCAGTGACTATGTTCTGAGTATTGATAAACTACCTGCTGACAAGAAATAGGTTTCTTGTTTCGGTAGGCTTCAGTAGTAAGAGGCTGCATGCTCTTTACTCTGGAAAATATTAGTTGCTAATATAAAAGCTACTGTTCTAAGGACTGTTTTAATGGTCACAGTCACATAACTTCTAGACATAATACTGCATGTTCTATACTGAAGTGCAGTTTAAGTAAAGCAGTTCATTCTGATAAGTGCATCAGGCATTATGCTAATAGCTGGATGTATTAATGCAATTATATGAAGCTAGAACAGTCCCAGAATTTAAGTGACACCCCTAAATGTCACTCTTTACCACATTTACAGTAATTGCTTTTACAAAAAATGTACAAATGCCTGCCAGGCTGAGCTTTCAGCTTTGATTTTTGGCTTTCCCCCATCTGTTGCATGGGGAAAAACAACAGATGTATTGCTATGCATTAATATTTCTAGTGGTATCGTACATCATATTCTAGTTATATTTTTGCTGGACTGCCTTGTTTATGTCAGGCTGTAATTGGGCAGACTGTACACACAGTACATAGATTGCAAATGATGCTAATTAAATTTACTACATTGCTTATGTTTCCCAGGCAGCTACACATTAAGATTTGTTTTAAATGCTCTCATGTCTCTCAGAAAAGTCCCACTTACTCCACTCTGTGTACATACTTTCCAACCAAGACTACCTTTTGTGTGGATCACGCAGTGCCTAACTTATTCTTTCAGTTACATTAACTTTTCCTTCATTATTTCATTGTTTATTTTCATGTAATTTAGAATTATGACTGCTGATTCTAATCCTTCTGCCTCTTTTCTTATCTCTTGCAAGCTCTGCAGATCCTGATATCTTCCTATCCTCTCAATGCTTTTTGTAGTTTTCGTTAGTTCATGTATGCCTAACCTATGTTCTTTTATTACCTCTTTCCCTACCCTTTCTACTTCCTTAACTTTTCTGGTTCCTTTATTTGTCTCTAATTCCTGGGGAACCCTACCAATGATTGAAGCCCTTCCTTTTACAAATCACAGCCTGTGTTCCAGCTACTCTCTTTTAGTCAAACCTTTTTTGTTTTAATTCAACTTCAGTTTCCTGTACTCTACTTTCTATGCTACCTCTTTTCACTACAAGCACCCTGAAGTTGAGGCTTTTAACTCTTTTCTTCTTCAGCGTAGTGATTCCATTCTTGTTATTATTCATATTAAACACTTTCTACTTCGTCTGCAGGAGGTGTCTAACTCCCCCACTGACTGGTACAACTCTTATCTTGATATTAGAATACAAAAGTTTCCTTCATTCAAATGGCCCTCCCTCAAAGCTATCAACACCAAAGGTTGTTTTAGAAGCAGTTCTTGGATTACTTTCTTTACACCTTCATACCCATGTTGTTTCATGGGTTTGATAACTATATGTTAGAATTTACATAGGGTTCCTTGGTCTACTATGAACAATTACATCTTACTTAACTAGCTATGTGTATATATATAAATATATATATATTTATTTATATTTATTTAAAAATGACTTCTCATTAGTATTAAAAAATGTGCACACTAATTGGTCAGCCCACCCAGTGTACCCATTGTAAATTGAGCATATTCCAATAGAAAAATATCCAACCAGACTTTTCTACTGATATATGTTACAGAAGGCAGACCAAATACAAAAAAGGCAGGTACATTCTACAAAACTAAAAAAACAGAAAAGCACCTGATTTTCCTTGTATTTCTGCTATGTCTCAGCAGACCATCATACCAATGAACTCTCTGGATTTTCAGAGAATATCCATATTTTTGTCTCATACAAAAAAAAAACAATGGAGATTCTTTTTTCTTTGTTGCAAGTGTGGGAATGTAAGTCCTGTAAACATGCACAGTACATCAGAAAATGCAGATGTATGGGGAAGCAATGTGGTGGAACACTACAGCACTGTTATGCAAAGACATTATTTAAGAAAGGTAAGCAATTTCTTTCTTAAATAATGTCATTTCATAATAACAATAACCCACTCCTGAATGTGGGTAATGCTGGATTTACCCATTGTCATCTTTGTTTAATGACTTGGGCTTTGCTGACTTCATGAAACCATACCAATCATGAGTAAATCCAGCATTACCCACACCCACTTGTGGGCTGTTGCTAAAAAAAAAAAAAAAAAAAAAAATATATATATATATATATATATATATATATATATATACACACACACACACACACACACACACACACACACACACACACACACACACACACACACATATCCATATAGTCAACCATTTGAATATTGAAAAAGTGCTTGAATAATGATCTGATCACTTCTTCTGGCATTACTTTGTGGAAGATCATGAAACAGTAGAAAGTGGGTATTTGCCTTTATTCTGCTGTCTTACAGTATCAGAGTTGGTATATATAATTACCAATGGTATGAGGTACAGGGGTGGTTGTCCACCTATAAAAAACATGAGTTTTCCCCCTTTATTTTAAGTCTGATCTTTTAAGAAAGATGTTTTGCCATTCACAAAATGTTGTACTTTGATATTTTGAAGTACTTCCTCACTATCTATCTATCTATCTATCTATCTATCTATCTATATATCTATCTATCTATCTGTCTATATATGTATTTACAGATAGATATAGACAGATAGATAAATGTGTGTGTGTGTGTGTGTGTGTGTGTGTGTGTGTGTGTGTGTGTGTGTGTGTGTGTGTGTGTGTGTGTGTGTGTGTGTGTGTGTTTGTGTGTGCAGTTTTGGTGATTATTATTATTATTATTTATATTTATATTGCATTATTTGTGTCGAGGGAACTTTATGAAGGGGTATGTTGTTGTCTCCTTTGCTTACTGGCAGTAAGAAAGTGATGCCTGAAATGTTCCATTCTTTTATATCTAGTCTGATCCATATACTGGTATGGTTACAAATCTTAAATATGTTGCGTATACTGGATTTATCATGGTTACACCAACTGAAATTAACCAGTCTGTTTTTATGCTTTGAAATGTAAAACTAGTTCCACCTGTATAGTGGAATTTATTGGAATATGCATTGCATTTATTTATATTTATTGGAATATGCATCATGAATACGGGGCAAGTTGATTTGTTCCATTTGTCAATTACTTATAAAGCCCCATGAACAGTCATTTATGTAATTCTGCAAACCGCATCTTCAGAAAGACAGGTAAGTTTGAATGACGTCAGAGGATAGCAACAAAATATAAGGCCCTAAAGAAACTATTATAAGAATTTAGTGTATGCAGCCTTAATGAAGTGGAATAGTGGAAAATTTGTCAATTTCTGAAAAATACTGCAAGAAACCAAGCAGCCATAAAGGAAAGGATTATAGTGATCAGATCAGGAAAAGTGTAAGGAATTTTGTTATTATTATTTTTTTTAACTCAAGCGGTAAAAATGCCTTTTGAACAGCTTTTGTGAAGATGAAATAGTATCTAAAGCAGTGATATAATTCAGGAATACATTGGGAGGATACAATGAAAACCTATGGAAGGGGTTGAATATATATATATATATATATATATATATATATATATATATATATTTTTTTTTTTATTCTTTTGCTAAGCTGGATCTGCAACTAATCAATTACATAAGAAAATAAACAGTCTAGGTGGAAAAACAATCCTCTTCTGCCTTCATAATCTTTGTTTCCATAAAAAACGTTATTGCATCTTTAGCTGCCTTAATTCTCTGTAACAAGTAAATCAAATCCACAGCTAGTGGTTACCAAAGGTTTTTAAAAGTGGGTTTATGAAGGGAACAGAAACAACTCAGCACTGGCAATGGAAGAATGTGATTCAGTTCAGGAGAACTGTTATGCAAGGAGGAATTTCTTGAAGAAACTTTGGAATGCTTGATAACGAGTGTTAAAGAAATTCCTCGACACATCGTAACAGTAAAATTTCATGTACTTTTTTTTTTTTCTTATCATTACTACCAGTGGATAGAAAGAACAGTTCACAGTGATCACTCTGCAAAAAAAGAAGAGGAACTGACGACCTCATCATGTATTCTTGAGCAAGGAAAACAAATCACTTGATGATTTATACAGTTGTCTCTGGACAGGAATGAGTTCATATTTCAAACTGTTGAATTTCTCATTACTAGCATTTCTTCAGTGGCAGATGATTTGCTTCCTGTGCTGAAGCAGATATACAGTCTTCCTCATTCTGATTAGTACTAGGTACCCTTTTGTTCTTCTCTTTCTCTTTTTCCCTTTGTAAAAGAGTGAGATGGCATTCTCTGAGGACTAGCACAGCTCTTGCCATGAAAAGACTTTCAGCAGACGTCTTATGTAGGTTAGAGCTATGAGTGTTAATGAATCATTCACTATACTATTTTGAGACATGAGAGTTTACATCTCATTTACAGAAAAAGCCACAAATCTGATTCCATTATTCAATGATGTGTCTAAACTTCTTTCTATTAATACGTTTTCTGAAAGACTAGTAAGTGAAGATAATAAATTCTCTGGAGTACTCGCAGTTCACACAAGATGAAGCATCAGGAGGAACACGTGCATCTAAATTTAATTTCAGAAATGGACAACATAAAGTAAGTCCTACAAAACCATTTTCGAAACTGGTGTATACAAATATTGAAATATTTTTCTGCATTTCAGAAAATATTAAGAAAAACAGTAAAAGAGAAATAATGATCACACACCATAAGAAAATACACAGCGATGAAGATGTACTGAAATCTATGTGGCAACTTTTCATATTAAAAAAGAAAATAATTATCTCTGTTTACTATAATGAGCACTAAATGTCTCCATCTTAGTCTGGAAGTTAAGAAAAGAAAAAAAACAGACTAATATGGCATTAAAAATGATTTTGCCACAGTAAAAACATCTGAACTACCAGATTTCCATAGGCATGATGGCTCTATGTTAACTACGAAAATAAACTGTTTCTTGTTTTGTTTGCTTTGCTTAAATTTAGTTTAACCGAGCAGTAAATTCCTTGCTTTTTTCATAATCTGAGTGTACCAAAAGTCACTGCATGGAAAGTATATAGAACAACTGTCTAGAGAATCTGTGATTAAATCAGTAATATTTTGTCTGGCAGTTTAGTTCAACAAACAGTGTTTTGCCGGAAAATAGGTTGCCCTATGTAGTGCATAGTCAGGATGGAAGGAGCAACCACAAGTAGTATACAATGGTTATAAAAAGTTTACACATCCCTATTAAAATGCCATTTTTTTGTGATATAAAATATGAGTCCACAATAAATCCTTTCAAAACTTTTCCCACCTTTAATGTGACCTATAACCTGTACAATTCAATTGAAAAACAAACAAATCTGTTAGGGGAAAAATATAAAAAATAAAAATCATACAATACGCTGGTTGCATGTGTGCACACCCTTAAACTAATACTTTGTTGAAGCACCTTTTGATTTAATTATATAATTCAGTCTTCTTGGGTACACACCTGCCATCAATTAAGGAGACCCTGATTAACCTCAAATAAAGTTCAGCTGCCTAGTAGGATTTTCCTAACATTTACTTAGGTTCCTGCTACAGCAAGAGCCATGGTTCACAGAGAGCTTACAAAGCATCAAATGGATCTTATTGTTGAAAGGTACTGGTCAGGAGAAGGGTACAAAAAAATTTCCACAGCATTGGTATACCATGTAACACAGTGAAAACAGTCATCAAAAAGTGCAAAGAACTGGACGTCCCTCCAAAATGGATAAAAAAACAAGATGAAAACTGGTCAGGAAGGCTGTCAAGAGACCTAAAGCAACACTGAAGGAGCTGCAGGAATTTCTGGCAAGTATTGGTTGTGTACTATATGTGACAACAATCTCCCATATTCTCCATATGTCTGGACTATGGAGTATGGTTGTAAGATGGACGCCTTTTCTTACACAGAAAAACATCCAGGCCTGGCTAAAATTTGCAAAACAATATATCAAGTCTCCCAAAAGCATGTGGGAAAATGTGTTATGGTCTGATGAAACCAGGGTTGAACCTTTTGGCCACAATTTCAAAAAGTACGTTTGGTGCAAAAACAACACTTCGCATCACCAAAAGAGCACCATCCCCACGGTGAAGCATGGTGGTGGCAGTATCATGGTTTGGGGTTAGTTTCTTCAGCTGGAACTGGGGTTTTAGTCAAGGTAGAGGGAATAATGAACAGCCCCAAATACCAGTCACTTTTAGCCCAAAACCTTCAGGCATCTGCTAGAAAGCTGAATATGAATTTCCCATTTCAGCACATCAATGACCCCCAGCATACATCCAAATCAACAAAAGAATGGCTTCACCAGAAGAAAATTAAAGTTTTGGAATGGCCCAGCCAGAGCCCAGACCTAAATTCAATAAAAAAATCTGTGGGGTGACCTGAAGAGGGCTGTGCACAAGAGATGCCCTTTGGAGCACTTTTGCAAGGAAGAGTGGGCAAATATTGCCAAGTCAAGATGTACCATGCTGATAGACTCGTACCCAAGAAGACTGAATGCTGTAATTAAATCAAAAGGTACTTCAACAAAATATTAGTTTAAGGGTGTGCACCAAGAAAATATTAGTTTAAGGGTGTGCACACTTATGCAACCAGCCTATTGTACATTTTTTATTTTTTATATTTTTTCCCCCTAACGGATTTGTTTTTCAATTGAATTGTACAGGTTATAGGTAACATTAAAGGTGGGAAAAGTTTTGAAATGATTTATTGTGGTCTCTTTTTTATATCACAAAAACCTGGCATTTTGCCAGGGGTGTGTAAACTTTTTATATCTACTGTATAAGTGTCCATAAAGGACAGACATTTTACTTATGTGCTTTTAATCATGGCAGATGGCTTTGTGGCAGACAAGCCGATTGCCAGACATCTCATAGTTAGAAATGAACCTTTCATTTGCTGAAAATTTTAAGCTTATTTTGCTTGTGGTTGTCTTCTGTCATCATTACAGAGGAAGGTATACAGTTTGAACCTTGCCTTATTCATTTAATACAATTATATAATTGTTTTGTTTGTCTTTCGGCTTTTCCTGGTTAGGGGTCACCACAGCGGAACTCTGGTCCGCTAATGATTGGCAGTAGATTTTCACGAACGCCGAGGTGCCAGCTCTCCCCGCACTCCAGCCGGGAAATGAACAGAAGAACCTTTTGCTGTGAGGCAACAATGCTACCGCTGCACCACCGCGGATGTCAATGTAAAATATAATTATATAATAAAAACAAAAATTTATGAACATAGGACTTATCTTCTTGTAAGGAACTTTTTCTAGTTGAACATTAATTTGCTGATCTTAGTATCCATGTTTTGGGTGACTGCCAGTGAAATAGGCAGTGTTAGTATGTGTTCAGGTTAGTTAAGGCTATGGTAGTTCAGCTGTTAGAACAAGAGTCACACTGCAGCTTTCCTAGGCCTTGTCAAGAAAAAAAAAAGAAGTAGAAGAAGAGAAGCATGTATACATTTGTTTATAGGAACTTATCAGTTAGCTCATTTAAGTTTATTAGTTGGTGAGGGACATACTGCAGAGTTTTTCTATGCCTTAATAATAATAACAATAATAATAATAATAATAATAACAATAACAATAATAATAATAATAATAATAATAATAATTTATTTATTTATTTGCTTTGTTTGCCAGGAAAGTCTGACTGGGTAATACCCATTTTCAATGGAGGCCTGGGGAGAATAGCGCTATTTGTTTACATCGCATTATATTAAATTTCAGATAAACAGAGAGCAGTTACATTTCTATTTACATATATATACACTAACATTAGTTACATTTATACATTCTAAGATTTTACAGAGGTGGAAATTGTCAAGCTCCACTTCAATAAAGAGACAGCACACCAAACAGACATTTGATGACCTTTATTGAATTCATAAACATAACTTATTGCATCGTAACTTTGTATTACTTTATTTCAATTTGATAAACACCAAAAATCCTTTTACCATCCATCAGGTCAGGGTACTTCGGCTCACCCGACCTGAATAAATAGCGTCCTCCCCTCATCTCAGTTATTCTTAAACATGAGACAGTGTCCAACTGTTCACCTTCAGCCCAAAATCCTTACATCCATTCAAAACCACAAGGAAAAGCAACATCCAACCACTCACTTTCACTGCAAACTACCTTACACCAAAACAAACACCAGAGGGGGAACAGAAGAGGGACAAGCCTGCCCCTGTTCTCCACCCACTAGCCTGACTCAGGCTGTTCCCCCTCATCTACTACCAACTTTTCACCATATCCTCCAAAAATAAACCCAAATTCAAATTAAACAGATCTAATCCAAACTCATTCAGGTGCACCCCATCCTTTCTGAACCATATGGGATCCCTGTTAGCAAACTCCTTGTGTTCTATTCCCAATACCCCAAGCTGCCTTGCCAACCTAGAGTTCAGAAAATGCCATTCCCACTCTACTGCTGTTAAATTCATAGCATGCATCCAAAACAACTGGGGTATTATCACAGACCACACACACAATACATACATTTGGATACAACTTCCTCAAAGCAACCAAATCTTCCCTTATCTGGTAAACCAATTGACACTTTGGAATTAGACCCAAATCATCACCTGCCAAATGCACCACCAAAACTTGAGGAAGCCTCACCAGTGATTGTATCACCACAAATTCCTTCTACCTGAGTCCTCTAATGCCATGCCTTGTGATTCACCATCTGAACCAATGCAAACCCAAATCCAAACCATTAATCCTAGCAGCGGCCCTCGTCACTGCCCAATAAACAAATGAGTGGCCTAGGAAGACAATCTTGTTAAAAGAAAAAAAAATAATAATAACCAAAATCACTATTCAGTATCTAATATAAGACAAAAAGGCATTCGAAGACCATTGCCCCACCCTCTTAATGACTTCAGTTGAACTACCTTCTCTTGCTAAATCTGAAGCTGTACCCATCCAAAATGAATGCATGGAAAACCTCTCACCCACAAAACTCCTACAGAGGAGTGCCCTTCTCATTACAGAAATCATCTAACCTCCCCCCTCATTATCACCCTACACCCTGGAAAAACAGATCCTGTGAACTCCCCTTCTGGGATGCTAAGAATTTTCTAGTCCAAACCACTGGACACATCTGATTGCACCTCTCTTTCTCCAAAACTATGTGCATGCCCCTCGCAACCTGATCCATCTTCGATCTCCTTAAACAAATGTGAATTACCCAGGCAGTATCATGATGATCACACCAAAATGTGCTCCCTCACCAACTACCAACACCTAAGATCTGCTATAAGCCACACCCTACACCTACCTCTCTTTCTCCCTCCCTCCATCCTACACAGAATTAACCCTTCCCTACCCAGACTTAATCCACCTCCAATCCCTGCCTAATCCCTTCCCCAACCCAACACAACCCCCTCACTTACTCAGCTACCATCCACCACTGTAGTTTTCTCATGACAAATTTGTTTGTTCCCAAACCTCATTTACTAAAGAGAAAACTCACCATGCAACTTAGTGGATTGTACAGCCAGTTATGTATATATTTTTTTTTTTTCATTTCGGTGAGAGGTTGAGAATATTCTGTTTAAGGACAGTATTTGGAGAGTGTCATATGGTAAACACAAAGTCTTAACCTTATGATGAGCATGTGCAGGACCAGGAATGCTGAAGATGTTTAAGCAGTGGTTTAAAACTGGTGAGTTTGTCAGAGAGTTTTATTTATGTGGGGATACTATTCCAGATTTCCGCAATGTATTGGGAGTAAAAGGAGTCTCCTGCAACATTATTTGACTTATATGTAAGTAATAAGAATTTGCTACTAGAGCAGAGGTCCCTTGCTGGACAGTAGGGCAGTACTAAGTTATGTAGTGCAGGGCAGTTTTCTAGAAAATGAGTCTGTGTGCTGCAGTTAGTTGTGAATATGTTAGGCAGTTGCATAGTTCAAGCCAGTTTGATTGCTTTAAGCTGTGACAATGGTGGGTTCTATGAGGGAGGATGGTGGCAAAGTTAACTATTTTATTGTGGCAGGAGGCAAGTTTCTTTCTTTCAGTATTGTTTAAGTTTGTTAGGATAGCAGTAGAGTAAAAGAGACTTGGAAATAAGAAGCTGATGCCTAGAGATTTTCTTGCAGTATCTGTAAGGATAAGATAATAAGGGTAACACGATAAATGTGTAAACATTTGTTTATAGCAAATTATCAGTTGGTTCATTTAAGTTTATTAGTTGGTACAAGGATTTGCTGCTGTGTTGTCCTCTGCCTTATCATAAAAAAGAGAATTGTGTATACATTTGTTTATAACAAATTATCAGTCAGTTTATCAAAGTTTATTAGTTACTGGAGGGATGTTGTTGGCACATGGAAAAAATCAACATGTAAATTAAAATGAGCTGTTAATATCAGTTGGTGAGAGATGCTTAATGAATCAGTGTCAGGTTGAGAGATGCCATTTTCATGTTCATAGCAGTTTCACTCCAAAGCTGCTTAGTTATATAGCTGGGTATTAGAGTGCATGTGATTCTGCAGTTGGTGATATTTCCTTTATTTCATCAGTTCAGATTATCAAGGGAAATAAAAACAGAACATGAGTACTACTGTTTTTTAAAATTTGTTTGAGTAGTATAAATCACAAGATTTCAAGAGTGCTTGTGATCTTTCAAGTATTAAGTTCCTGCTCTGAATACCAGTGCTTTCTTACTAAGTACAAGCAGATAGTGGGGCAGTAGAGTTATTTTACAAAACAGATTTGGCCATTCCCCTGTCATGCCCAAATTGTGGAAATGATCCACTCAGGTCACATAAAGGGATTGTGGATAAAGCCAGAGTTGTAAATACATAGGGGTCATTTATTTTGTCAGGAAGATCAGAAATAGCTGTGGAAACAGAGGCACCAACACAGTTTGGTTACCTAGTACATAGGTACATGGCCAGAGTTGCTAAACTGATCATGATCAATCCTTTTTTAACAATTACTTCATTAAATCACTAATGTTGTAGTGCTCTACATTTAAGGGTATCTATCTGTGTGTGTGTGTGTGTGTGTGTGTGTGTGTGTGTGTGTGTGTGTGTGTGTGTGTGTGTGTGTGTGTGTGTGTGTGTGTTTGTGTATGTATATATATATATATATATATATATATATATATATATATATATATATCTGGATCTATCTGAGTTCATCGACATTTTAAAATACCAGCAATTAACCGACACCAAAACAACGAAACTCATTTAACCGGCGCCAGAAGATCGAAACACAAC
>NC_056741.1:1078175299-1078227799 GCF_019279795.1 Protopterus annectens
AGCATTGTCATCTCACAGCAAGAAGTTCTCCAGTTCGATCCTCAACTAGGGTACCTTCTGTGTGGAGTCTGCATGTCCTCTGTGGGGTCGCGTGGGTTTCGTCCGGGTGCTTCAGTTTTCTTCCACATCCCAAAGACATGCTGTAGGTGGATTGGACACTCTAAATTGGCCCTAGGTGTGAGAGCATGAATGTGTGTGCCTGGGCTGGCAACTCGACAAAATAAAATTTTACTGCCAATCATGAGCGGACAGGTGATCCACTGTGGCAACCCCTAACTGGGAAAAGCACTGCACTGTGATCTCCATTCAAAAGCTTTGGGTTTTCAAAAACTCAGTCATATGATCTTGGCTATATGACTTTTGAGTTTCTGAAAACTCAGTCAACTGATAGGGACCTATATATATATATATATATATATATATATATATATATATATATATATATACTGTGCATGTACATATGTGTGTAGACATATATATATATATATATATATATATATATATATATATATGTATACAGGTATATAAATATAGATCTATATATAATCAACTTGCTGTGGTGTACTAGATTTCCAGCCCTGAACTTGAAATATCAAACCTCTGATTCTGAGGAAAAGTTCAAGTAACTCCAATGTGAAAACCTTAATGGTACAACTTTGGTAGTCTTAAGAGTACCACAGTTCAATTCAGTAAATCTAAAACAGAACAGATGGAAGTAGTTCTTCCCATAATAAAGAAGGATATTTTTATTCTCAAGTGTTGAACACTTTCTCCTTAAGGAAAGGCCTTCATCAGATCAGGTTTGCATATGCAAAAGACTGTGCATGTGAGTGTGTGTGTGTGTGTGTGTGTGTGTGTGTGTGTGTGTGTGTGTGTGTGTGTGTGTGTGTGTGGATATAAACACTCATTCCAGAAAACCAGAGTATCAGTCCTGATTGCTGAGGAGGGAAACAGAGATAAAAAGAGTAGAGGACTGACCAGTGGTCAATGCATAATTAGCATATGTTTCTGGGTTGGCTGGTAGAGTAGGGAAATGTCCAATAAATCAAAGGTGTGCAAGCTGATGAAGTGAAGTATTGCAGAAACCAAACAAGTATAAAAAACAAAGCACCCTTCACAACATGAAACGTTTATTCCAGATAACAAAGCTTATAGACATCAAGTCCTTCTTCAGTGTTTAAAAATTATAAAACCAATCAACATTAAATACTAAGAAATCATATGACAGCCTAATCTATCACACTAATACACTATTTAAAAGTTAATTACATAGTGGTTAAGTAAAAATTACAACAGTGACACACTAACAAAAAATCCCAGATAAAATAAAAGCTCCTGAATTCACTATATTCTACTTAAACTTTAAAATAGGTTTTAAGGTCACCTGCTTATTTAAACATGGGTATGTATCAGCTTTCAAACGAACTATCCATTCATACTCTTTTGTGACAAGTTTATTAACAATATCACCGAGCCTAATATGTGGATGCAAAAATACAATGACTCTAAACATAAACTGCTGGGACGCACGTTGTTCTTGCACATGTTAGGTAGTTGGACTCTACACCCCTATGTATACCTGATTTATGTTCTATCGTCCTGTCATGCAGTCTTCTTGCTGACTTTCTTACATAAAATCCTAAACATGATGTACATGTAGCAAGATATATGACAAAAGATGTATTACATGTAGCCATGCAATTAAATACAAATTTTTTCTTGGTAACAGAATGTATGAATTCATTAGAACTACATATACTTATACAACATGAAAAATTATAATATGGTACAGTAACTTTAGTATTATAATTCATACATTCCTTTCTATTTAAAGAAACATCTTTATAACATAAACATTGTTTTAAGTTCTCACAGCTCCTATATGTCAACATGGTGTTTTTGGGGAGCCATTGCTCATGGCCAGGTATGGCTTTTAATATATCCCAATTGTCCCTAATAATTCTTTCCACAGACTCAGTTGCCCAACTATATGTCATTAAATATCTGAGAGGTTGTTTAACATTCCTTTCTTGTTGTATAACATTATTATCAATATCACATGAAAAAATGGCTTAGCTTGTCCATCCATCAAACCCATAATATAATTTCTAGCCATATTTAGCTCTTGGGTACTATAACCTCTTGCCAAAAAGTCAGTAGTCATTTTATCAATTTCTTTGGCACAGGAATCCAACTTAGTATTAAGCCTACTTGCCCGCATATATTGGCTTCAAGTAATGTCCTTAAAAACATGTTTAGCTTGCATGCTTTTTTTGTGAAGATATTTATTTGTATGGTTCTCTTTCCTCTCTCTCTCTCTCTCTATATATATATATATATATATATATATATATATATATATATATATATATATATATATATATATATATACATATATATATGTATCCAGCAAACCATCAGTCAAAAAACATGGACATCAAAAATGCATTTCAGTATTAGACTTATACATCTCAAACTTTAAAAAGGCAGTGGACCTGTTTAGGTAAACATGAAAATTCTCTAATTCATCCTCACTACCTCCCCAAATCAAAAAAATATCATCCACAAAATGCTTAAAAAAGAACAATCTTGAAGCATATGTGTCATTATTATATATGGCAGTTGATTCCCATTTACTTAAGGTTAAGTTAGCATAAGTATTCACCACTGCAGTGCCCATCGCTACACCTGATGACTGGTGATATATCTGCTTGTTGAAAATAAAGATGTTATTTTCTAACACCAAATCCAAAAGTTCACAAAATGTCTCAAGTCTCCTTCACAGTATGTTTACCATATTCCATCAAGATTTCTCTTATCTGATCTGTACCATAAGTATTTGGGATGATGGCAAAAAGTGATTTTATGTCAAAGGTAACAAATATAAAATCCCTGATTGTATTTCCACTCCACCATTTGTACAATTTCAATAAGCAAAAGGAATCCAACAATGACCAGGTACCTCAAAGCGAAGATAAAATGTGTAAAACCAGCAAAAAAACAGAGGTAAGGCTTCAGGCTGTACAAACGTTTATTATAAAACACAGGACAAAAGCGCTTTCATCAAATAGGCTTCTTCAGGTGTACTAACATAAGGTACTTGCATCTCTATTTATACTAATCATTCAATTACTTCAATTAAAGGTTTTAAAGACATATTATACTTATAATACACAGAAAAACATAAAAGCAGTGTAGTGTGTGTATGAAACACATATATAAAAAACACATTTAAAAATAACTTTATAATATATACATACAAATTATTCATTTATGTAAAGGTTTATTTTTCAGTGTGGGCCTTAGGGGAATATGTTCATTTAGCCATGTCCCTTTGTTGCCCTTAACCTGATAATCCACCTAGCCTCTAAAGCTTCAGTTTGTGTCTTAATATCTCCTCCTCTTATGTTTTCAAATATCCTTCCTATAGCCCTAAATGAAAAAGTATGTTGCATACTAGTATCCTTAACATGCCTGGCAAGGGCATTAAATGAACTACCTTTCCTTATATGATACAAGTGTTCCCTAATCCTATCTCTAAAAAAACTATCAGTTTTGCCTACGTAGAATTTCCTACAAGTTCTACATGTGGCAAGATAAACTATATGTTGAGAGTCACATCTGGCATTAATAGTAAAAGTAAAGGTCTCACTGGTATCCGGATGCTGAAAATGTATGCAAGTATCAATAGAACTACAGAAATTGCACTTGCCACAGGGTCTACTACCTTTAATAGCACTTGATGTAAACTGTTCCTTAGGATAACATAACTGTCTGCGTAATGATTTTTGATTCTTGAAAGTAAACTGTGGGTGTGCCCCTATGTATTTATTTATCTGCATATCAGGGGTTAAAATATTCCAATTTTTATTAATAATGTCAGTATAATACTTAATATTCCTAGAGTAGCTGAAACAAATTCTAAGGGGTTGCAGATTCTGGGCATGTTTCGTACTCTTCTTGTCTGCCTTATGTTTAGAAAAATAAGGTATAGCTTTGCTCTGTCTCAATTTCATTATGGTTTGCATACCTTGATTAATCAGGTAGGGTTCATAACCTCTTTCATCAAGCTCATCTTTTGTATTATTAAGATTTTTAGTAAAATCATCTACATTAGCATTTAATCTGGAAGCCCTTAAAATTGATTCTGTGCTACATTCTTAAAAATGAATTGTGGATACATGCTGTCTCTTCGTAATAAGTTATTAACAACATTCCTTCCTAAATAACTTAACAGTCAAACAACCAATTGAAACTTGTAGTACATTGACATCCAGAAAATTCACCTCCCTATAAGAGTAGTTTACAGTGAACTTCAAAAAACTAGTAGTAGTGTTAATATATTCTACAAAAGTTAAAAATTCATCGATCGAGTGCCCCCAGACCAAGAAAAGGTCGTCCACAAATCTAAGAAAGAATTTTATATTATCTTTAAACTCATTACTCTCCAGAATAACTTTTTCCCATCTTAACATCACAGCATTTGCATAGCTATTGGCGCATGACGTTCCCATGGCAACGCCTTGACATTGCCAATAGAATTTATCATCAAAGACAAAAACATTATATTTTCAAATACAAGTCTTAGTAATAAGCATATAGAATCCATAAACCTGCTTTCATACTTTCCACTTTCAGCCATCAATTCAATAACACTATTAATACCAAAATCATTCGGTATAACTGTAAATAAAGAGGTAACATCTAGTGTTGTTAACAAAAGTGGTGTACATAGAGGCTGTGCTCTATCATGTGCAAATATATAAAGATCTTTAACAAACTGTTCAGTATAATTTAAAATGTGACTTGTTTGGTTAATGAGATTCCTTAGTGTTTTTTCTAAAAAAATAGAAATAGATTCAGTGCACCAATTCCTGCCAGCTACTATGGGTCTCATGGGTGGATCTACTAAACTTTTATGCACCTTTGGTAGGCCTTGAATTATTGGTATGGTGGGGCTAGGAATTAAAAAATAATTATAAAGGTTATCGTCTATTAAGTTCACTGTAACCATCTCTTTCAACTGTTTGTGCACATAATTAACCATTCTATATACATGCACTTTACTTATGACTTTATAAAAAGTATTATCACTTAACATTAACAACATTTTACTAACATAATCTTCCTTATCTAAAATTACAATGGGCCCTCCTTTGTCGGCAGGGCGTATCATAATTGTAGAGTTAGTCTGTAAACCCTTTAATGCCATATATTCATGTCTATCTAAATTGTGCCATTTCTTTGTATTACTCTTAAGATTTTGTTCATAAAAAACTCTATAGGCATCATCAATGCACAATTTCTCAAAGGCAGATAGTAATGAGTTCAGTTTAGGTGTAAAGACACTAGGTTTTTTAAAACAGTAATATTATCATTGGCATTACTGTCAAATAAATTTTTCAACTTTAAGTTTCTAGTAAACAGTTTTATATAAAGTACAATATCTGCAATATTAGAGTCCATAGCAGGGATGAAAGAAAGTCCTGTGGCTAGAACATTTTATTCAGCTGTAGAAAGTTCATATTTAGATAAATTAACCACTAGTTTTTCATATTGAGGAAAGCCTTCTTTATATTGTATGGACTCACCATACCATCCATTTGTTTTCGTTTGTTCGGCATTGTACTTCTTCCTCTTATCTCTGTCTGGTTTGTTCATCCTCTGCCTCTGCTTACAGACCTGCTCCTCATTGGTAATGGAAACTGCAGTCCCGTGGAGCAAGGACTGCCTAAAAAAGTGGTAGGTGTTGCCGGTTGCAGTTCCTCAAACACATTCTGTATACTTCCATTGTTTTCTCAATGGACTTGAGCTTTGGTGATTAAAAGCTTCTTGGGAATTGCCGCACTATTTGCTGAATGTTCGCAAACTAACTCAATAGTTGTAGAGCTCCTCCCATCTAATTCTTCCCATGTATTCTCTACAACAGGATTCGTTGTAACAATTGCAGCACTGCTACTATTAATCTCTTCAGAATTAGCTACAACTTGATTAGTCAGTCTAGTTTCATGACTGTTAGTGTTGTCATTGGGACTAATATTAGGAGTTACTCTCGGCCACATAAAAACATGCCCGGTTGAAAAGTCCAATCTGTCCCTCTGCAGTTTCTTCAACTTTATTTGAGTTAGCCTATGGCCGTAGGCAAACACATTGTCTAACATATCATTGAAGGGCTTGGTTAACACATTAGGATCATATTTAGTACATAAATCTAAGTACTTAGATTTAACTGCAGACAACAATTTATGTTCTTCTTTTTCAGCCGATTCAATAAGTAATTTCATATAGCCAATACTTGTTTGGATGTTAAGTTTTTGCCAAGCGGAAAGAAAAAAGGGGTCACAATCCACCTGTGCAGGCATCTTTAAGATTCTTAAACCCCTAGGAACAATACTTTCCACTATACAAGTTTGCAAATGGTACTTTTCAAATTGAGTTCTTTTCAGCTTTAAGAGATCTTTCTCAAGTGTAAATAACTCACTTTTCAGTGCCAGAAAATCGATATTAGTAGTTAATTCATTCTCTAATAATAAAGTCCCACATAATAGTGAATTATTTATTTCGCTCACCTAAAACAAAATCTGACTGACAGTATTGTTTGTCCATAGAGCATTCACATTAGGAGTATAATCCAACTCTATATCCTCAGTATTAGTGGAAATGCTCGTTGCCATAATCCTGGCTCTGTTGGAACAGCAAAAACTCAGAAAAACAATAAGCAAAAGGAATCCAACAATGACCAGGTACCTCAAAGTGAAAATAAAATTTGTAAAACCAGCAAAAAAACAGAGGTAAGGTTCCAGGCTTTACAAACTTTTATTATAAAACACAGGACACAAGCGCTTTCACCAAATAGGCTTCTTCTTTTAAGCAGAACAATATGATATTCTGCTAACAGAAATTAGCCAGTGTTATTTTACCTATGTGTAACCCTGCGGTCAAGTGAGTTTTAAAGTTTTAAAGACATGCAGGTAGGTAGGTGTGTGCATGTATGTGTGTGTGTGTGTGTGTGTGTGTGTGTGTGTGTGTGTGTGTGTGTGTGTGCCTTCTGTGTAGGTTGGGCACTGGGCTGATAACTAACACCATAAAAACTTTACTGCCACTCAATCTGTGGACTGGTGATCTGCTGTGGCGACCCCTTACTGGGAAAAGCCGAAATAATTTTACCTATGTGTATATGCATATATGCAATTGTAAATGT
The DNA here is from genome assembly GCF_019279795.1 of Protopterus annectens. Taxonomy (NCBI): domain Eukaryota; kingdom Metazoa; phylum Chordata; order Ceratodontiformes; family Protopteridae; genus Protopterus; species Protopterus annectens. The sequence continues at coordinate 1,078,182,501 of NC_056741.1, forward strand.
ATATATTCATGTAGGTATATATGTGTTTGCTTATTTATTTATCATTATATTTGTTTGTTTGGCTGGTTGGTTGAGTGATAAGCAGGTAGTACATAATAATTCATAATGGACATTTTCCAGACATTGATCAGGTGAATTGCAATGCAAACAAAGATAAAAAGCAGTCAAACTACATATGTACAATACATTACAGATAACTGCAATAGATATCAACAACACTAAGCACTGAAAAACAGTCACTATTTAAGAAAATGCAAGTATTATCTACTGCATATAGCTAGATCATAAATAAATTATGCATGTACTCAATATATAAAATCATTAGCACAATATCAATAAAATATCAAAAACAAGTAGCAAATTGCACTGTCAATTATATGTCACAAAAACAATGTGCAATGTATTTGCTAACAGATCAAAGATGAAAATAATAACTAATGGTAAAACAAGTTGGAACAGCAGAAGGATATTGTGGAGTAAGACCACTGACATTAACTGTATGATTATCAAAAAAAAAAAAACAGCTACAAGAGGATTTGTTTTCTACAATACAAATACACCCATTTATGACAGTATGCTCAGCTGTATCTACTACAACAAAATATATCACTATAATTATCATGCTGAGTTTAAATGGTTGAAATTCAGACTTCCTTGTTCACTGCTGGTGAATGAGGCTATGTCATGAAGCATAAAACAGGTAGGTATTATAGACTTGGAAGAAAGTTGTGGACCTTCTATCATTAAAAACTTTATAAATGGACACAACTTTGTAGTAGAAATTGCATAAAACAGGATCAAACCAAATTACCCCTTACTCCCCTCTTAATAGACAACTGCATCATAAGCTTTGAGGTTAAGGTGAGATATTACAATATGGCTCAGATGTAGCATAGTTATGCTTATTCAAGGTACTACAGTAGGGCTAGTCAATGACTTATGGGAGAAAGAATGTCACAAGGGACACTTATTTTTACAAAAAGAAAATACAGCAGGTAGTATTTCTGTAATTATACTGATAGCTGTCTTTTGCTAGAGAGTGTAATGTATTAGCTGCATTGATCCTTAGAGACTGCACATGATATTTTAGTAATTATTTAACATACTTCTTTGTAAAATATAAGAAGCTGAGAGTATCTTCTCTGAATGAGGCTGCTCTAGGAGCATATTCCTTCACAATCCTTATCTGATGAACAGAATTCCTATCTGCTGGCATCCCTGTGAGTACCAGTCAGTATGACAGGCATGATGAGACAAAGCTGATAGGAAGAAGTGTGCTAATGGACATTGCAGGAATTCAGTCACATGTAGAAAAGGGGTAGAACACTGAATAAAAATATGTATCAGATATACATCTATCTTATTAGCAATTAGATCCAGTGTTGATATCACATTTCTACATTTAAATGATTGCTTTTTAATTATTTATACTTTTTCAAAACAACAGGTCAGCAATGTGGATGAATGTATGAACATTTTCCTAAGACTGACCATTATGGCACATGTGCGTAGCGCATCTGATGTGTGAAACTGGATAGGTATAATCCTGATCTCTCATCAAGAGAAGGCTTGCAAGGTGAAACCAAACCAATAGCTGCAGTTTATCTTTAGTTTATGACTGGAACTTATTGGTTTAAAATCGAACTGATGCACCTCTCAGGAATTTGATTCTGTATTTTGTATTTGATAGCCTGACTAGACCACTGACATGCATGGGCCTTAATTCAGACTTAGATAGGAGTCCTCCCTGGTTAAATGACTTGCTCAGAAAAACATAGAGAGCAAATGTAGGCTGAGAGAGAAAATCAAACCCTGGAATGAAAAGGCTGGTTAACAGCTGACAGCCTTAATCTGCTACTGTTATTACCACTCCAGCTTCCAGAATTATGAAGTGTTTCTTCATGCCTTGTCTGGCAGAAAAGCAGACAAATGGAAGTGGAAGTTCATAGGTTAGTACTAGGCTAACTGTCCTTGCCAGCCGTTGTAAGCCTAGCCAATTATCCCTTGTGAGACTCAAACCCTGCACCTTGTGTTTGTAAAGCTAACATCTTAACCATTAGGCCACCCTCCGAAACATGTAAAGATATGAGCCAATAATCAGTGTTACTCCATTGTTCCAAGTTTGTTTCTTTCAATATTAATTTCCATACTGTGTGAGTAAACAAATTACTTGTTAAGACAAATTCTTCATGTTATTAGTAGGCATTAGCCTGGTAACAAGTGAATGCTGCTAAAAAATTCAGTTCATAGGTCTTTCAGTATTTCTTCCATTGTTCCAACAGCATATTACTGTAGCCGAGTGAGTAAACAACTGTGTATATATATGTGTCTCTACACATGCGTGTGCATGTGTTTGTACATCAGTGTGTGCGAGTGTGTGTGTGTGTGTGTGTGTGTGTGTGTGTGTGTGTGTGTGTGTGTGTGTGTGTGTGTGTGAATGCTTGTGTACATATGAATGTGAGTGTGTGCGTATGAGTGTGCCCTACAATGGAAAAGCATCCCATCCAGGATTTGCTCGCTCATGGCCTTATGTATATTTTTTGCACACTTCAGATTCTCTGTGACTATGTACAGGATAAAGTGCTACTGGAGAGTGAAATAAAAACATAATAATGCAATCAATGGATGTAAAATACAACTAATTAACCATTTATTGTTAGCCCATATTCTTTCCTGACTCCTTTTTTTTGTCCCAGCTGGTATCTTAGTTCCTGAAAATTCAATTCTGAACAACTCACAATGTTATATTATGTGTTGAAAATTAGATATTAATTTTGATCATAAACTGTAGCATGACTGGAATTGTTTTCCTGTTATAATTGAATATTGGCTAATGAAATACTATCTGTGTGCTTTACTCATTCAGCTATGAATGATGCAGTTTGACAAAATTATTCTTGTCCCTCTTACTCCGTCTTTGCTTCTTTCTCACTCTTACATATTACAATCCCCCTGCTAGGAACAAGTATGGGTAATCAAGTCCCATCTTGCTCCACAGTTTACTTTTGCAGAACAGTTCACAGAATTTGTATCATACAGTGCTGTAAAGTGCATTGAGTCTGCTGAGATTTTATTCTAGAATGCATCTTGGGTGGTGCCATGTTCCTGCACTTGTCTTGATTATCCTTAATTCGCATCTGAGTACCATACAAAATGATATGACTCACTGAATTCACATCATAATTAGTCATTTGGTTGCTAGTATGCAAATAAATGAATTATAATAGGAAAAAAAGGAAAAAAAATATGTTATGTAAAGCAAACAGTTTTTAAACACAATTCTGGACAATCTTAAAAATAATCCATGAGGTTAATTACTTTGCAGTTATCCACTGCATTAAAAATACAACTGATAATTTCTTCTGGTCCTAGGATTTGCAATGCACAATGAAATTCCTCTATGATTAGTCAAGAAACCTATACGGTCCAATACCTCAATGGTTTGGCTAGTAAGGCAGTATACTTTGTGATCTTGGGATGAAGTCAAATCAGATACACAGTTAGGATATACAAATTATTGTTTATCACATGTCATCTATCACTGTTCACAGTGCAGACAATAGTACCTCAAGCAGAACATGCAAGCAGCTCTCAAGATATTGTAAATGGGGCTCTGTGAAAATAATCTAATCATAAATAAAAATCAATATAACTGTTTTTTGATCTTCTGAAAAGAACATATAACTTTAACTTTTCCCTTGCTCATTTTAGTCTCTGCCTAATCTAGGATCCCCCGCACATGTTCCAGTGATACGTGAGTGCTTATTGTGGGGAATTCTTTACTTAAATGGAAGTTTATGCTGTTTACAGTTTTTAAGCCTATTTTTCTCAAACATTCATCACACTAGACACCTGATTGCTAAGAGGCTTATTGGCTTCACCTAACAGCTGTGCCTTCACAGCGCAGCTACTGCCTACACATATCTTATGTTTTAAGCCTGTTTTCCTCAAACATTCATCAAGCTTTGTGCTTGATTGCTAAGAGGCTTTGTGGCTTCACCTAACAGCGGTACCTTCACAGCATACCTACTGCCCACAGATATCTTATGTATAATAAAACAGTCCAATAAATCCACTTGACCACCAAGGCAAATATAACAAGACTTTAATATACGGTAAGTGCTTTCATGCCCAACTGAGCACTTCTTCAGATCATATAAACATATCCAAAATAACATCCTTATATATACAATACTTTATATGAAAAGCAGCTATCACATAAAAACATCAATAAAATCACTTAAACAGTCTCTACCCTCTCAAAAAAGGTTTTAAAGGAACTGGACCATTTAGTCCTGGTGGTACATCACTATGTAGCCTAATGATCCAGTTAGTCTCCCTTTGTTCAAGAGTATTATTAAAATCTCCTAGTCTCATATTAGTTGTCATCTGTTCTAACACTTTGAATTTAAACGTATGTGTATGGTCACTATTCACTACGTGAGTAGCCAAAATATTTCTGATATCTGACTTCTAGATGGCAAGTAAATGTTCACATATCCTATCTCTCAATTGTCTCTTGGTCTTACCTACATAGAAACTACAACATGATTGACAGGTTGCCAGATAGACCACTTAAGTACTGTTACAGTTAGTTATAAAATGGCTAGAATATTCAAAATGTGTAACAGGATGTATAAAGAAAGGGCGTGTATCTATGTATGTACACAAATTACAACTACCACAGGCTGATGTATATCCAACACGTTCCTTACTATGACTATCTAATTCAACAATGCTGAGATATTACATAGCAAACTAGAAATAAATTGTAATACATATCTAACCATTATAGGAACATACATCAATCCCAGGAACAACCCCAGAATAATTGAGGAAATTCTCAACTGCTCATCCTTGGTGTTGGGTGATTTGTAACACTGACTGGTTCATCTGCACCTCAGATAATTCCGCTAACTTCATTAACCTTGCATGGTTCCACCCAACTAATTCTATCCTCAACAAGAGTCGACAAACTCTCCAAAAGACAACACATTGTAGACTGGATCTTAACAAGCAAACCATCACTTGATTATGTCTCAGGCTGCCTCCCTGACAGCATTAGCAACCACCTCCCTAGCTACCTGCTCAAACAACATCTTTACCCCAAAAACAATATTATCTATCAACAACTCCATCACAAAAAAAAAAACATTACACCTCAAACATTCATATCCATTCTCCAGCATTATTACTGGACCTCACTAAGATCACTCCCCCTAGATACTACTGTAGATTACATCAATAACACTTTCCTAAACATATTAAATAGGCTAGCACCATATAGAGCCATAAGAGCAAAATCAAATTATGCTCCTTGGCTAACAAAAGACAGCAAACGATTACTTAAACTTAGAGATAAAACTTGGTCACAATGGCAATCCAACAAAAAAAAAAAAACAAGTCATCCTAGAATACTACTGGGATCTGAGAAATAAAGCCAAAATCCAGATAAAAAATGCAAAAAAAAACTACTATAGTGTCATCCAACAAAAATGCCAAAACATCCTACAAAAATTGTGGTTCGCTATAAAAAAAACTTCACCAACCTGGCCAGTCTTTGGCACCAACCCTAACAACTGTAAGTAATACAAACAGTATAGTTATACAATTTAATACATACTTTACTAATTCTATACTATCACTTACTAAGAACAACAGCAGTGATCCTCTAACTATACCAACAGGATCCAGTGAAACTACGGATGCTTTCTCCTTCAAACCCATCCAAACCAGCACCATAAAAAATATCCAACAAACTTAAATGTACAACCCTAGCAGCTGACTACTTTATCTACAGAACACCTTAAGCTAGCAGCTGACACTATCGCTTATTCTATCTCCATTCAAATTAATCATGCTATCAAAGAGCAATATGTGCCCATACTTTGGAAAATATCCTACATCATGCCACTACATAAACAAGGAACCTCTACTAAACTCTCAAACTTTAGGTCAATAGCAGTTCTAGCTCCCCTAGCCAAAATACTAGAAAATGTATTCAAACCCAACTCATAAATTACCTCTTATGTCATAATGTCCTAACAAATACTCAACTTGGTTTCCAGCCCACTCATAGTACCACTACTGTTTGCAAACACAATCACCAATCACCAGTCTTCTATCTTCCTAGACCTGTCCAAAGCATTCAACATCATCTCTCATCAGAAACTACTCACTGAACTCTCTACCCTACAACTCAGCCACTCATCTCACATGAGTGCGAGACTGTGATATAGTAAACAAGAGTGGTAATGATCTTCTAGCTATTAGAGTGGTCATAATGGCATGGTTTGCAATATATTAAGAATGAGGTGCAGATGGAGACTGGAAAGTCTACTCACACTCGCATATCATTCATGTGACATGGGCGCCGGAACCATAGATTGAGGAGGGAGGGAAGCCCCCCCAGTTTTTTGCAGACTCTGTCCCAATTAGTTTTGTTTTCTGTGCCACAATGACGTTGGGTTTCGAGCAGAAAGGATTATTCAGAAGCTGCCGTGATGATGTCAGCGCATATGTCCAGTTTGCAAGTGGGAATGCATTATTCAGAAGCTGTTTGCAAACAGGAACAGCAAGGATTATTCAGAAGCATATGTCCAGCTGTTTGCGAGTGGGAGCTGTGGACTGTAATTGCCGAGTGGAGCAGGAAGGATTTATCAGAAGCTGAATATTGCAGAGTGGAGCAGGAAGGATTTATCGGCCCCTGAATATTGCCTGTCGGATCAGAGTGAGTAAGCTAGGTGTGTTCGTGTGTGTGATCAGAGTGAGTAAGCTAGGTGTGTGTGTGTGTGTGTGTGTGTGTGTGTGTGTGTGTGTGTGTGTGTGTGTGTATGTGTGTGTGTGTGTGTCTGTGTGCAAAAATGCCCCCAACAGGATGCATCTATGTGGTTAGAGGTACTCAGGCTCAAACCCTGTACCTTGGGTACAGGAAAAAAGAGCCTAAAATCCCTAGCCACCAACACTTGCAAATTTACGCCTCACAGTTTTGTTCTGTTCCTCTTCTGGTTTGGTAAAACAAAACCTTTTATTCTAGCAATTTTCTAAGGTTATAAAATCAGTATTTGAAATGTGTCTATTTTGCGACTGTATTCCCCCATTATTGGCTTTATTCTGTATTTTTGTGCTAAGAGGTTGAGAGCTATGGTGAGAAGTGAGAACTGAATTCACTAAATGATATGATAGCCATTTAAGTTTGTCTTCCTGTCTTTCAAGAAACTGCAGGTTTAGCTTAGTGGTATGCTACTCTGACTGTAGTGGACATGGTTCTGGGTCCAATACTTGGCAGTGAAATGCATGGTGGTAACACAGCATTTTATGCAAGCAACTTTGCAAAATTATACATGCAATGTTTAAAATGTGTCTCTGTTTTTTGGCCTTTTGCCCCTGCCTCAACTGAAAATAACTTCAAGAAGCTGTGCAACATGCCTACGGCTTACACTCTACTGTGATTCTGTATTTATATATTGTGTGTAGAAGTAGACTATTATCATGGAAATGTTCTGAACAGGGCAGTTTTGTCATGATTGGTGACTGCATTTTGCTTCATTGCCTACTGGAAAAATGTTCAAACATTAAATTTTAAATGCAGTTGTCTGTGGAAGTAGACCTTTATGATGGAAATGTTCTGAATAGGGCAGTTTTGTCATTATTGGTTAATGCATTTTTGTTTCATTGCCTACTGGAAAATGTTTAAACAATAAATTTAAAATGCGCTCTAACTTAAGTATAACAAGTGTGCAGTATTATACAAGGAATATAATTGAATACAATCAGGAAGGTGAATCAAGGAATGCATACATGTATGCATGGCCCTAAAAATATGTTTGAAAACAGCCCAGAGGAAAGTGTGAAAAGCTCAAAATCATGGGCAAATTTTAAGCTTTACTTTTATTACCAAAGCAATGGATGAAGGTAAAACAGTTCACACCACATTACCTTGACCTGGCCAAGCCTTTTGACACAATCCCCTACTCAGGTGTAGTACAAAAGATGAATAATGTAGGACCAAACACTTACATCACCAGCTGCATTGCCAACTTGGCTCACAGGATGCAGGAGATCAAAACAGGGGAAGAGACCAGTCACCAATGGGGTCCCCCAGGGTTCGATGCTGAGACTTTTTCTGTTTGGCATATACATCTCAAAAGTAAAAGGAAATACCAAAGAGCTTTGGCCAGCTAAGTTTGAGATAACTGCAAGATAGGAGAAGTTATTGAATCCCCAAATGACTTAACCATCATGCAGGAAGGTTTGTCCCAAATAATAACTGGTGTCAAAATCATGACAATGCTCTCTGAGAACTGATCCAATTGTTTGGCATTTGGGAATTTGTGTGTACAGTGACCTAACTTTTGACCAACATGTGCCCAGAGTCATAAGAAAGCCTTTCTATATTGCACAGCATATAAACAAATTGATTGTGACTAGATCTAGAGATGCTGTTGTCCCCCTTTACAAAGCTCTCATAGGTTCACAGGTTCATAGCTTTATACTAGGCTATCTGCCCTAAGGCATTTAGAAGCCTAGCTCAATGTTTTGTGGCTTACGCCACCCCTTATATGAAAAAATACTGTGCCCATTAGTTTGTTGTGCCTCTGTCCAGCAGTGACACAGAGATGATTCCCGGGGTAAACCTATGATCTCCCATCCACAGGTCAAGATTTCTCTTGAACAGAGCCAGCAAGGTGCTCTGCCTCACATGGACCGGGATTTTATTCCACAGCATAGGGAGTCTCTGAGTGATAAATCTATCCCTCCAGCACATCCTATTTATATCTGTGCTAAGGTTTAAGTCGCTTGCTCTAGTGGTTTTGGTGGATTTGGATTTTTTGAGGTGGAGCATGTCCATTAATTCCGGGTTGGACATGGCCTTGTATGTCAGGCACATGTCACTTCTGAGCAGACAGTATGCGACTGAATAGAGCTGGAGTTTCTTCAATCTGGCAGCATATGACAGATTTTGGAGTCCCTTTATCCTTTTGGTGAGGAACTTTTGGGGTCTTTCCAATTGCTGCAGGTGTCGGGTGAGATACATCCCGAATGGGGCATTGTACTCGATCATTGGTCTGATAAGTGAAGAGTACAGAGGAACAATGACCTCACTAGATCTGGATGTGAATCCCTTCATGATCAGGTGGGCAATGTAGAAGGTCTTTCTAACCACTTTAGCAACGTGAGTGTCAAAAGAAAGGCCACTGTCAACCTGAGTCCCCAGGTCCCTGATAACCTCTTCTGTGCTTAGTGGATTGCCACCTATATGGTAGCTTGGGGTTACCTTGTTTTTCCCGAAGGGTATGACTATACATTTTTTGGCGTTTAACTTCAGGCCATGGCTCTGGCACCAGCTATCTGTTTCCGTGAGTCCCTTCTGAAGGATATCCGTGTCCGATGCACTTTCCACTATGGCGCCCAGTTTGCAGTCTGCAAACTTTGTCAGCCAAAGTCCTCCCATGTTGGCCTGTACTTCTGAGAAGTAGATGCCGAACAATAGGGGGCCAAGGACTGAGCCCTGTGGGACACCACTTGTGACCAGCTTGGAGTCTGACATAGCGCCAGCAACTCTAACCCTGTGGGTTCTGTCCTTAAGCCAGTTTGCAACCCATCTTGTGACATATGGGTTTACATTTAAGCTGGTAAGTTTTTCTACAATATCCGAGTGGGCTATTGTGTCAAAAGCCTTTGCAAGGTCAAGGTAGGCTGTATGGACTGCCTTTCACTCATCAATGGCCTTGGTGACTGTTTTGAAGAAGTCAACCAAGTTCAAAAGGCATGATCTGCCCTTGACAAAGCCAAACTGGGTCGGGTCCAATGTCTGCAAGTCCCCTATATCTTTGTTTATGAGCTCCATTATGATCCTCTCCATAGCTTTGCAGACTAGACTTGTTAAGCTTATGGTGCGGTAATTACCAGGGTCCATAGAGGCACTGCCTTTGTGGAGTGGGACCACAGTTATGTCAATCATTTTGTATAATGCCCACTTTGGCATGTCCAGCCCCATGCAACAATTGGAATACCTTCAGAGATACTTTACCAAAAGAATACAAGTCCTAAACAATAGGTCTTGCATGGACCACCTCAAAGATGTATTACTATACTCAGTATCCTACAGAGTGCTTAGAGGTGACATGTCTGGCATACAAAGCATCCTCCGACATAATACAGATGGACCTACTGAACATCACCAAGTCAAATGGCATCAGGAATACTCAGTCCAGGTATCTAAACTGAAAGTTGTGGAGAGATGGATATATATCACAGAGGCTACCACTGTTCCAGAACAGACTATCCATAAAAATAAAGCAAAGCTCATCCATCCATATTCAAATGCAACTTGGATCTAAGGATGGGTAATAGAAAATGTACTCCAGGATTTCCCCTCATGCCACTAATGGATAGAGGAAGTTTCTAAATGCTGCATCCCTTACATGCCCCCCTCAGATTATCTATGGTATGATCACAGTTGTTCTCACTAGGGCTAATATGCAATTATCAGCCATGGGGATAGCTAAGACCAATCAGAAAATGTTAATTCAAGCAGCAAAAGGGAAATGGCTAAGCTTAAAATGTCCTCCAAGTGAACCTATCTTGGTGTAGCAAATAGTTATAAAAATTGCCCTCTTTAGTTCGCTAAGTGTCCATGGGTAGCCACGGTTGTGCAGCGGTTAGCGCTGCCACCTCACAGCAAGAGGTTCTCCAGTTTGATCCTCGGTTAGGGTGCCTTCTGTGCAGAGTCTGCATGTCATCCCTGTGGTCGTGTGGGTTTCCTCCGGGTGCTCCGGTTTCCTCCCACATCCCAAAGATATGCTATAGGTGCATTGGACACACTAAATTGGCCATAAGCATGAGTGCGTGCATGTGTGTGCCTTCTTTGGAAGGTTGGGCACTGGGCTGGCAACTCGACACTGTAAAACTCCACTGCCAATCATGAGCGGACAGTGATCCGCTGTGGTGACCCCTAACCGGGAAAAGCTAGAAGAAGAAGTTCGCTAAGTGCCCCTGTCACCCCCACCCCCCACCCCCAGTCTTTAACAGCTTCCGGTGCCTATGTAGTGTGATTGTCATCTGGAAGTTTAAATGAATTTTCTCCTGAATATATCATTTCTACATCAGTCTACTTCATCACCCAGGCTATACTATACAGCTAATACATTTGAACTTGAATCATTTAAATAAGTAACAAATTCTCAGCATCTGAAATGCTGCATTTTACCTAAGATTTGCCATAAAATACTAATCCCATATCAAAGGGCAAGGTGTTTACTTATGCTGCTGTCTGGCTGGAAGCTGTATGAACATCTGGGAGAACAGGGAAGTTGATCAAGTGTCTGGAAGCCTGCTATCTTCCTTCAGGCTGAAGATGTGGATGTGAGGAATAATCTAAGCAGATGTGAAGAATAAAGCTACTCAGGCAGCTTACTAATATGACCCTTTGTGCTCCAGTTTGGGAGAGCTTCACTGAAATCTGAGGGATTAACTTTTATTGTTTTTATGTAAAAGGCCATTACTAAAAGGTGGGTCATTTGTATCTTGCTGGCATCTGCTGGGCAATGCACTGGAATGAATAAAAGTCTTTTACTGATTATCTTGTCCTCTTTATAGTTTTGCAAATGCATGCTCGGGCAAACAGTTATTGGATTCTTGAATGTAAGCCTAAAGATTATATTTGCTTATACTTGAATATACATGGTTTATCCTGGTTTCAGATGTAAATACTACATATATTTGTCAAGAGGTCAAACTACTATGTTTGCAGTATTTTGCAATTCTGTCTCCTCTTTACTTGTAATCTTTCTGTGTGAGCAAACTGTTGCTCACAACAGTAGTGACCTGAGAGCTAACTGAGAGACTTTGATATAGCAAATGATTTTTTGTCATAGATAATGATATGAGAAACTAATGCACAAACAAATATTATATATAGGGTGTAAGTAGCATAGAGCCTCTTGGTGCTTCTGATTGCATGCAGTTTAGCATACATTTATTTTATATTTTAATATTTAACTAGGTAAAAGGGTTGGTCTATAGTCTTTTTTCATCCATGACCTGTGCTTGAAAGCTAAGGGTAAGCAGAACATAGTACAATGTAAGCAATTTTAGTGTCATTTATTTAGGAAAAATAACACAACATGTCTGTCAGATAGCAAGCCAAATCATGTTAGCAAGCTAGAAGAATTTTCAGTGAAAATAAAACAGCAATAGGATGAAGAACCCTAAAGTAGATTAGTAAAATAACAGGTAAGCAATGACAGGTACAGAAAGAGGGTCAAGGTATGTATGCAGTACTGAAACAAGCATGCTTTACAGAACAACATGTAAAGGAAATAAGATGAGCAGGATGACGGAAAGCAGGGTGGCAGCTCATACAAATATTTCAGGCACAGACAATAATGTCCCTCCAGCCTGCCAATATACAAAAACAATCATTTCCATAATGTGTCCAAGTAAAGTTATTCTTAAAAACATCTTCACTAATGCTTTGTTTAAAATAATATGGTAATCTATCAGCTACTGTCTCAGAGAACCAATTTGTACATCTCTCATTTCTGTATAATCTTCTACATAGGTTGCCTAATGATTCTCTAATACTTTTCATAAAAACATTCCCAGAGGTAGTTGTCTCTAAATGTCCTGAATACCCAAATAAGGTCTATCCTTAAATATGTATATGAGACACAGCACAATATCAGACATTTTAATTTTCATTATAACTATAAGTATATTTCTGCTATATTCTTTTGAATTTACTTATGCTTATTTTCTTATAAGTTGTCCATATTGTTATTCCATACTCTAGTTTCCTAGACTTCATAAATCTTTTTATATATCTTCTAGTTCTATAACTATAATTAACCACTTGGTTGATATGATCAGGAAAACTCAAACCTGGATCTGCCCATATACCCAGGTCCTTAAACGAATTTGCTGTTTGCTGTGTTAAATATTCACACTTCAAGTTATGTCGCCTAAATCTCATGTCCTTAGTTTTGCTCTTTTTATTGCCATGCCATTCTCCTGTGTCCAAATGGTCAGTTTAATCAAGTTTTTTTGCAGACATGCCCTATCTGTGAAACATATAATCACTTTACCCATTTTCAAGTCATTTACATCTTAGATGAAAAAGATAAATCTGAAAGATACAACCTATATAAGTATGGGGCTAGAACAGAGTCGTGTGGGATACCTTAAACACAAACGTATCATTTTTAACAGTTCAATTGTTGTATGTGCTTGTCATGTCCTATTTGTAAGACATGCAGCTATCAGTCTTTTCAAGAGTACATCAACACCTAGTTTTTCTAATTTATTTATCAGTGTTTTGTGTATGACCCTATCAAAGGCTGAAGTCAAGTCTACATAAATAATATCACAACACTTTGTTTTTCATTTATAGCTATTATATTGTTATAAGTGGTTATATATCTATTTTCACCATAAGCATGCTGATATATGGTTTCAAGTCCCAACATTTCCAATTCTGGCAATATTGTATCCAAAATAACCTTCTCAATCATGTTTCCACAACAAGAAAGTAAACTTATGGGTCTGTATGACTCTGAATTGTCTTATTCCATTTTCCCTTAAAGATAGGTTTAAGTGCATGTCTCCAGTATTGAGGAATCTCGCTGTACTTAAATGACTCAGTGAACAGCGGATATAATGGTACTGAAAATCCATGCTGAAATGTTCTCAGCTCATTATAAAACTCTGTCTCCTCCCTGTGCTTTGTGTAGGTCTAGTATGTATATATCTTTTCAATATAATATAATTTCATTTCAATATCTGAAGTTACATGGATATTACTTGGACAATTTATCATCCCCTCTGTGGAATCAATTAGATTTTGTAAATATATCTATAATCTTTTGTGCTTGAGAATAAATTTTAGAATCTACACATAGTTTATCAATTTGTCTTTATTCCTACCTCATCTTATGTGTCTATAAAATGGCTTCCTATTATGCTCAATAACTTTATATAAATTTTCTTACAATTTTTCTTGATCTTGTTTCACATTGTGTTTTAATTTGTCTGTCCAGCTTTTTATTTCAGTTTTCAAAGTTATAGTTTAACCTGTTTTCCATTCCCTACATTTTTTCCTCTCATCTTAAATGTGTATTTCTTACCTTTCTTCGATAATATATTTGTATATGGGTACTTCAGTCTTCTTCTGCATTGTCTTCTCTATGCTGAATTTCTGTTGCTGTTTTTTTTAACTATTTAAATAAACAGAGATTTATGAGGAACAGCACAAACATATAAGGAAAATTAGGTAGTTTACTTTTACATACTATAACCAATCTTTCTTATATTTTGCTCAGTCCCTCAGCATATGCCAACAGAAAGTCTAGCCTTTCAATGGTACTTCAGCATCCAGACCCATTTCTGTTGGTATATATTTGATTTACAACAGGCACTCTGGTTGTGCTGTTCAGTCAGCATGCTTGTTTTTGAATAATAATGAGCATTTATTGTATAACTTTGAGTAGGTAATGTCAAAATCATTTCATTACTAGAGACCTGTTTAATGGGACAGTGTTGATGAAAAGGATTCCCAAACATAAAGGCACATACTTTGCATGGTATCAGCAGTGGCCTATAAATCAATTCCAGAAGAGCTACAGGTGTGGCTCCAAATTCCATGTCAAAATTATTGACCTAAAATTTTGATTACATTAACAGAGTGCATAAAATGGAATTGTTTTTCTGTATAGCTCTACATGCACAGACAGTTTAAGATACGAATAATTTGTTTGCCTTTTTGAATAAAATGAAGATGCTTATCCTGCCATAGGGCGAGTTTCTCAGACGTTTATACCCCCAATCTGACAGCATGACTTCAAGTTGTCACAGCTAATAACAAGCTCAGTGAAAGAACGGAGGGTATAATCATCATGTGACTTACTTCAGCTCAGTGTACTGAATCAGTAAGCACCCAGGAAGGCTGTGTACGGAGCCCACTTTATTAGCTGCACTTTGCAACTCAGAGTTTTTCTTGTAAGGTGGCAAAGGCCAAGGGTTTGATGCTTGCCTTGGCATCATTTCAGAATATGGCCATGTAGTGTGACTAGCCTATACAATATTTAGTGTAAGATAAAAAATGACTCAGTGTTATTTGAGGAGCCATAAACACAACTAAAATGTGTCACTACAGAAAGTGAGAGCACTGCCTTTGTTCTATATAGGCTAATCAGAATTCATATTTTACTAAATGCAATTAACATACCTAGAATCAATGTTCACCAAAGGGACTAAATCAGTGCATAATTGAGATGCAGTAGATCATATGATTGCAGTCTGCCTAACATTCTGTTATCAGAAAACTACAAAATCATTTTTGACTGATGGTATAGCTCTGTTCTGCACTTCTTGAAATTGGAAACAAATATTTTATGTGCCTACATTGTTCTAAACCTTAAGTTAGTATGGTTAGTTGTGTACAACTTGCACTTAGCTGTCTTTGAACTTTTTGAAAATTTTCGTCGTTGACAGATAATCTTTTGGAGCAATGCAAATAAAGGATATTGTTTATACAGGTATTATTCAATCTGTTGTCTTTTATGCTACTAAAGAAATATTTTAAACTAACTACTTATTCCTGGTCCACATCTGCTGCATAGATAATTGGTTTCTAAATGAACTAGGATTCCCAAATTACAAACTGTGTTTAAAGCAGACTTAGCCAAACTAAGCAGCAGTCATTCTCTTATGTCACTGACATTATCTGATGCAGAGTTGGTGCTTTATATTGATTCACATTCTGGTCAGTACAATCCTGAATCACCATGTTTTGTCAAAGCATTTCACAGCACTGCTACAGACAGGTGTCTCCTTATTTATTAAACCTTACACCGTGAGACATCTAATGTGAAAAATCCCTAAAACAAATGACAAATTCGCTTTCCAGTTAGACTTAATGTTAACACAATTGGAGAAAGGACACTGTTTCACTTTTTAATATAAACTCAGTATTTCATTTCAGCAGTTAATCTACCATTTTATTCACAAATACCTCAAACTTAATCTTAGGTGAAAAACTATATTCTGCTTTGATGCTTCCTTTGTATGTTGTAATGCCTTTTTTAAACAAAATATAAAGTAGGTTAATGTTGGACAAAACATTCATCTAAAAATGCAGTGCATTCACAATACATGGCTATATAAACAGAACAGTACAGTGATAATTATTTCTAATGTTTCCTTCACTCTAATCCCCACATCCTTTGACAAAGCAAAGTTTATTACGGGTATTGAATTTTTCTATTTTTCTTCTTATATACACTCTAAATGTTGACCAGGAAAGAGAAGTCTGTTCAAACAATTAGTAATTGATTGATGTGGACATTTTATTTTCTATTTGTGCCATTGTTCATTTTCTTCTTGTTTTGATCATTAATTTCTTTTCTGAAAAATATTTCATCCTTTAGTAAATAGGAAGAGTATACCTTATAGAGTCATTTACATGTCTACTAAAAAAAAAAACTCCACAAAAGCAAATGTTTTCACCATGACAAAACTGGTTTGTAGTCCATGCCAGTCTTGATTTGTTCCCATTATCAAAATGAATAATGTTCTAGCCAGCTGACTGATATATAGCAGAATTAGTTAACCAGTACTGTAGCCATAGTCATTCATAACACATTTTAAAAATCCTTTTCTTTTGATAATGCTTTCTGCTTTCATGAGGAAGTTTTCTGGCAGATTTTTATTTATTGCTTGCTGTTTTATAAAACAAAACTGAATGAAAAAACATCCATTTATGTCTGCAAAATCTGGCAAGACTCTATACGGATCTAGACTTTTATTCTATCCATACACATCATTAATGGCTTCTGATGTGGCCATTGGATGAGTTTGGTATGACTTTTGGTCAAGGATGTGTCAGAACAAAACAAGTGAAAATTTATGAATTAAACTGAATTATATGACTATTCCCCACTGTACAGCAAATGGTTTGTCTTTTGTTATGGAAGTCTAAACTCCTTTATTATAGAAAAGATTTTTAAAAAAATTGTTGCTTGCCTTGTGTGACACCTGATTTCATGATGACTTTTTAATTTATGTATATCTATGCATAGCAAAGATGTTCTGTCATTACAATGGACTCCGCACTAGTGATTCTGTCTTGCCCTGTGATTTTATTTATAAATCTGCAAAAGGCATATGTACCAATGGGAGGTCTCAATTGCACATGCCCTTGACTCTTTATTTTGTGCATTGTCTGCAGATCTGCTCAGCTCTACCAGATTTAGTTACTTTTAATGATATATAACACTACCAGCTCTAAAGACATAACATGAAGTGGTGAAGAAGTAAACTATTTTCTTCATTATATAGAAAGAGTAAAACTAGAGGTAGGGTTTGGCTTAATTATTTCATATGCTTGGAAGTGCGGCTTGGAATCCCACCAGAAGACAAACTGGAACAAAAGACTGCAGTAACAGTATACTTCAGTGTTAGATGGATTTATGCAAGGGTTTGGAAAAAATGTTGTTACCTGGAGGGATATATATGAGGAATACCATTGATTATGACTACAAATAAATCAAGGAAAAAAACACACACATAAAAATGAGAAAGATATCTGTGGAGATTCAAAACTTCCAGTATTTAAAACAGATTTTAGCAGATGACAGAAATAACAATGTATATACAGATATATCTATCTTTATATATATATATATATATATATATATATATATATGTATATGTATAGTTCCCCTTCAAACTATCAAACATTTAAAACATCGAAGGTCAGATCATCGAGACCAAAACTTCGAGTTTTAAAACATCGAAGGTTTGAAGGGGAAGGAAAAGGTAAGTGTAGGTGGGAGAATGTTTGTGTTTTTGCAGGGCACTAAGGTGCCCTGCATACTGTGTGTGTCTATGTGCCATCTGTGTGATGGCACTACAGATAGGCTACGGAAAATCTCTCGTTTTGCGCTTCTGCATATAGCGCTAAATGGGAGCTTTCCCTTTACTCCACTGTAGTGTGGTGTCGGAGTTGGAATATTAAAGTAGGGGGGTGTGCAGCATACAATTGTTACAATTTATTTATTTATTTATTTTTTGGTTACACTTGTAACCTTCAATGTTTCAAAATTTGATGTTCTGGTCTCGATGATCAGAATTTCGATGTTTTGAAATTTCGATGGTTAGAAGTGGAACTATATATATATATATATATATATATATATATATATATATATATATATATATATATATATATATATACACACTCTGTCTGGATGAAGTTTGGACCATGTTTCAAAACTATCCAAAGGCATCAAGTGTAGTACGTGATCATAGATTAACTGTTTTAATATTAAAGAAGGCAACCATGCAGGTTCGGTCATAGTAGGAGAAGATCACATATTCCAGGTTATGATAGATAACCATATAGGGACTTTGACGGATGAGGAATGCAGAGTTTTAAATATATAAAATCAGAAGTGTAGACAAGGAGAAGCTGCATATGTACTGAAATATTTTGCTAATTTGACTAAACTAGCTGGACATTAAATGTAAATAATACAGACATGAAGTAGTAACAGAGAAGTAAGGAGGAAAAACATGCATATGCCAGAAATGAACATAGATAATGTTATAGATTCTGCTCTTTTCCCTGATATCTCAGAAATGCATGCAGAGAAAGCTGGGACAATTTATAGAAAAGTACCTTCTAGGACCAGAAATATCTAGGGGCATGATCATGTTTATATTGAAGAAAGGAGAAAGTAAGAATAAAAAAAAATAGAAGCCTATCACATTGGGAAATAAAAATAAACCTTTTTATAAGTAGGCATTAAAAGTAGTGTTTCTTGACATTGAGCTTTGGTTTAAACATAACCAGGTGAAAAAGATGTTAGTAATTATAAAGGAAGTGATAAACTCTATTGTTAGAGAAAAAGCAGAAGAAAAGTTGTTTTTTATGATGCTGTAAATGTATTTGATAGTGCAAGTCATTCACAGATATGGGTGAGTTTTAGAAAGGTATGCTTCAGGAGAAAAGATGGTTAATGTGCTAAGGAAAGCATATGGGGTTACTTGGGTGTCAGTGATGGTGAATTGATCACTGGGAAAGAGAGTGAACAATGGGTGTTAAGTGTGGACATCTGTGAAGTGGGAGCATTTTTGTGTTGGTTATGAATGCATTAGTAATATGATGTTTGGGTGAAATGGAAAAAACAAGGTGCAAGATAAGTCATGGGGAGAATTTGCTATTGTTTTTATCATATGCAGATGACTGTGAAAAATAAAACATATATGTCAGAAGCAGTGATGAAAGTGTATGAATGATTGTGGGAGGTAGGATTAAAATTATATAAGTGAAAAGTAAAGTGTTTGGAGATGCGATTAAGATGAGAGGATATACTTTACAGTGACTGAAAGCTGTGTGCTAGAATTTGTTAAAGGTAGCAGGAATTTATTTTGAGTCAGTGGAGAGATGTTTTATAAGAAATGAAGAAACTGACAGTATGGTGGAAACTTATAATATTAAGGCAAAGGATGGATTGTCTTTAGTATAAACTGTTATCTTTATGGCATCTTTACATTTATCATGGGTTTTAAAAACACAACATGAAACACAAGATACAGTAAAGGGACAAAAAACATGAAGAAATTTGGTAAGAAGTGGAAGTGAGGAGGAGAAAAAAGGAAGCGATAGCTCTGAGTGAAATGAGTACTGAAGAAGGTAAAAATATGGAAAATAAAAATAAATGAAGCAATTGTGAAGAAAAGGATAATGCAAGAAAATGATGGTGGAAAATGACTTAGTGCATCCTTGGGAAGAGTTTAACATGTGTGTAAAAGAAACAATAGAAGAGAAGCATAAAAGGTTTGAGAAAGTTTATGAATGTGGGGATTTCATGTCAGATTATTGCTGGATAAATTACCAGTAAAACTAATATAAATTATAATGTAGAAGAGGAGAATATTTTTTGAGATGTAAAACAAAAGACAAGTTTGGACAAAATTAAAAACCTTACAAATGTTTGTTTTAAGGAAATTGAAATTGAATATAATATCATATAAGACTACATGGAGTGAGGGAAAACAGGACGGGATAAAAATCTGTTCATTACTACACAAAATCAACCAGCAGTTGGTGGAGCATATGGTTCAAATGAAAGCTTTAATGGACAAACAACACAATGAGGTGGGTAGCAGCATTTTTGGAAGCTTGGGCTTCCCACTAAAGCAACCCACGCAAATTGATCGGTCTCAGTCACTTGTACTATCTAGTTTGGTGGTGGACAGTGAACCTAATCCAGTCAATGCAAATTCTGTCAATGTTGGAAATTCTACAGCAATGAATGGTGAGCAGTGGAAGTTAAACAATTTCAACTTTCATATTGAAAATGACCACAACTCTACTCCAGTGAACGTGCCCAGTCTCTGACTGATAGAATTAAAATTTTTGAGAAAAAACTGTTTAACTTTAAGGAACTGCAGTTGAAAAATAGTTATCTTGAGAAAAATGTTGAACTGGGGTAGGGTGCCTCGAGGCCTGCGCTTTTGGAAGTATCCCAATGGTGCAGAGGGGAATCAGGAAATGCTGAATGAGGTGCACAAATTATTTAATTATGCAGGAGTGGAGCTTATGAAAATAATGATAAAATACAATGGTCGTACAATTGAGCGATTAGCCCATGAGCTGGAACAACAAAATTAATTTATTAAGAAGGACCTACTCTTTGAGCATTATCATTCCAATTATAACAATATGTTGGCTGGTATTGAAAATAGTTGCCGCAATATTTTCCAGCGAAAAGTCAATAAATTAAAAAGAGACAGTGACGAATATATCAAAAGCAAGGCATATCCTTTCTTGGCTGGTCAGCATGGTAACAAAATGAGTTCATCCAATCAGGAAGCCAATCCAAACGAGGAAGTGACATTGCCGCCGAGCAGTTATCAGCAGCAGCAAATGGATTCCCCTTTAGATGGTGGCTGCAGGAGATCCGAGAGACTGAAAAAGAAGGGGCAAGGCATATATCCAATGGGGAATGATGCCAGTAGATTTGTGGAGCAGGGAACAAGGCCGTAGTATCACAAATAGCATCAGCTTCAGCAGAATTATCGGCCGAGGAGATTTTAACGGGCTCCTTGGGTGAAGTAAGTTTATATTTTGAAGCTGAGCCTGTGAAAAGCATTGATTATGGACATTCCAAAGTGCATACTGATGGTGGGGGTATAAATGGAGATAACTCAAGAGATGATGAACTGAATGACATGGACATTGTTTTTGTTAATAAAGGACATATTGCTGAATTTAGTAATGTACATGGTGGCAACACTAATGTTTTTAATGCAAATGCACAGGTTGAATTTGATATTTTATTTGATGTGTTATTAGACATGGAAAGCAAGGGTGGTAAGAACAACCCTGACATTGTTATTAATACACTGGGTGATTACAAGGTATACAATTACTCCAAAAGGTTGTTGGGAGTTATGCATGCCAATTTGTTATCTAAAGGCTTTACCTTTGTGCCAGGTAGACGTGGGTTTTTGTCTGATACTTTGAATGACATAACATTGTTCACATGGAAGATGAATTTAAAAATGTGGTTCAAAAATGGAGCTATGGAAATACAGGGGCAAGGTTTAAAAAGGCCTAGTAGTTTCAATCTCCCTGCCAATAATGTGGTAGCTGTTTATGAGAGGGCATGTGAAATTGATGTTGGGAGGGGATTAAGGCTAAACATAGGAATTATAAAAGCAACTTGTCCATGGAAGAGAGAGGTGTGTTAGCTGAAATTGCCCTTGATAAAAACATATGTATAATGAAACGTGACAAGGGAAATGGGGCAGTGATTATGGACAAAAATGACTATTCTGATAACATGACAGTGCCTTTGATGGATGAAACTTATAGTGAAAGCAATATTAATGAAATTCACATTGCTTATAGAAAATTGGACTTGTTGCTGGATGACATGTTATATCAGGGACAGATTGATGAAAATGAATATAGGTATTTGAAAAATGAATATTCAATGGTTTCCAATATATTTGGAATACCAAAAATACACAAGGGACTGTAAAATTTAAAGTTTAGGCCCATAGTGGATGGGAAGCGTGCCAAGACTTATTTTATTAGCAAATACCTTGATTACCACTTACAAAAAGGGCTGGGGTGTTTTCTTATATTACTAAGGATTCATGGCATTTTTTTAGAAAAATGAAGTAACACAACTATCACTGACAACACAATTTTGGTTACTGTGGATGTGTGTAATTTATTTTCCATGATACCCCATGAAGTAGGGTTAGGATGGTTGGAACAACAGTTAAAACCCAGTTATTTGACCAAGATCAGATCAATGTGATTATCACGTTAATGGAGGCTGTGGTGAATAATAATTTTTTACATTTTGAGGGACAGTTCTATAAACAGCTGACCGGTGTGGCTATGGGGGCTGCATGTGCCCCCATATATGCCACCTATGTAATGTCCTACTGGGAACAGGAACACATATTTCCTATTAAATTTATGGCCCATATTAAGCATTACATGAGATGACTGAACAATATTTTTTTGGTTTGGGAAAGACCAGAGGATGAGTTGAAAATTTTTTTCATATATCAATCAGATGGTGGAATTTTTCATATTCACTCATGAATATAGCTTTGAGATGATATC
This sequence comes from Protopterus annectens, assembly GCF_019279795.1. Taxonomy (NCBI): domain Eukaryota; kingdom Metazoa; phylum Chordata; order Ceratodontiformes; family Protopteridae; genus Protopterus; species Protopterus annectens. The sequence continues at coordinate 1,078,205,152 of NC_056741.1, forward strand.
TTATTTAGATGTGAGCTTAAGGATTAACAAAAGGAATAAGTGTTTGGTATCAGGGATACATAGAAAAGCTACCTTTTCAAATTCTTATTTGGATTTTCATAGCTGGCACCCTTACCATCAAAAAAAGTCTATAGTTAAAGGGCGATTGGTAAGGGTGGCCAGGATGGTTAGTAATGAGCTGGAGTTTCTTAGTGAAATGGATTTTACAATTGGCTTATTCATTAAAAAAGGTTATTCTGAACCCTTATATGCATTAGTCAAAGAAGAGATTATAAGGAAAAAGAAATGAAGGCTTTTACAGAGCCATTCTAACAGGATCCACAGTAAAGGTAATGGACAGGAGTGGAAAAAGGGATAGGGGGCAGGACCTTGATGAAATCGTGAAGGAAGGGAGTTTGATGTTTATTACCACATTTAATCAAGATAAGGAATGGGTCACTCAGGTTATTCCGAAAAACTGGGGGCTGTTGCAGTTGGACAGGGATGTTGAACACAAATTGGGATGGGCCCCGAGATTTGTCTTTAAGAAGGATAGGTCCTTCAAGGTCATTTTGGAGATGAGTAGTCAGTCGAGATCCCATTGTACTAATAGGACAATAGGCAATTTTAAATGTGGAAGATGTGCAATATGTAAATACATCATGGAAACTGGAAGTAGGTTATGCATTAATGGGACTAGGATGGAATTTTATGGGCATTTTAATAGCTCAAGTCAGAATGTGGTCTATATGGCTAAATGTAAACCCTGCCTAGCATTTTATGTAGGAAATACCAGTAGGCATTTTAAAGAAAGGGTGTATGAGCATTTATTGGACATAAGAAATGGGAAAGCCACTAAAGCTTTAGCTAGACACATTTCTGCACATTAGGGACATGCCTTTAGTTTTGTGTTTTGCAATAATTGGTCAAGGATGTGCAAGGTAAGGTTTTAGACGTGCATCTAGACATTTGTGAATTAAAGTGGCAACTGCGTCTGGATGCAACAAATTTCCCAGGTATAAATGACATTGTGAGTATTTCTGCTTTGTTAAAATTGAAATACATTTTAGGGTAGATACCCTAGTTTTTAATGGAGTTGCGCAACATTTTAATGTGTACAATTTTGTAAGCATACCACTTTTATTTTTTTAATTTTTTTGGAAGTAATATTAGTGTGATGTTATTAATCAATTTAGGTGTAATTAAGATTGCTAAGTAGGGAGGGCATGGGCATTTAGTGGTTGGGTTTCAGTATTATGTTGTACTGAGGAAGTCCTAACAGTGTTTGGATGAAAGCGCTTAACCTGTTGGTGGAGACTGCTATTTGGTTGACAATAAAATGCTTGCAATTCAGTCGCTGTGGCCAGTGGTGTTCTTTATTTTTGTGGATACTGTTGTACTCTTGGTTACTGTGTTTGGTGAAAGATCTGTTCATGAAAATATGGTGTTTAGGCAAAAGAAGATGTGATAAACTGAGGAATGATGAGGTTATGGAAGAAATAGAAAGATGCTTAAGGTAAAATTGGTGGGAGATGACAAGGTAGATTATTAAAAGTGGAATATTATTTATTCTTAAAGAATAGTGTATATATATATATATATATATATATATATATATATATATATATATATATATATATATATATATATATATATATATATATATATAAATGAAGTGTAATAATATGGTAAACAAAGAGCAATGATCTAAGCATCCCTATGCTGATTGATAATTGCTGTGGTTATTCCACATCAACATGAGCTGCCACCAAATTGGACAGAAGAGGGCGTTTCCTTTCTTCCTACTGCCTCTCTTGTTCTACCTCTCTTACATTCTATTGCCCTCATTTCATCTCTATACATTATTTAGTTGAAATATTTTACCTCATTATAAATATTATTTACAGGTATCCTATGTGTGTTTTCTCCTTTTTACCTACTGTCACCTTCATTTACACTACTTCTAAAGGTGATCTCCCTCTTTACTTTATAGCTCCTGTCTCATCTCCCCTGATCAGTCCATATTTCCCTACCCTATTTAGTCATATATTTTGCATTATTGCATTATCAGTGTTATTCTCTTAATGCTGTATTCACAGACTGGCTTGCCTGTCTTTATAATATTTACTGTTTATTTACAAATTTACTGTCATTTTTGTTTGCTTGGGCTGAGACTGAAATAGATCCATTTGGATCAGTGCTTTCCCCAGTTGCCAAGTTGAATACATTCATAAATACATTGATACATACATAAATAAAATGTCTTATCAGAGGGATGCCGCAGTCAGTAGTGCAGCATCCCTCACCAGTGCTATACTGTAGTGTCTGTATAGGAAATTTAATTCAATTATCTAATGTGAGAATAGAAGCTACAGTCTTCTGATATTCCATCATCAAGGTGCATGTGCTACCTGCTACTTATATTTTATTTTAGACACTCTGCCGGATTCAGCAAGCTCTGCACAGAGTGCCTGAATAGTGCAAAAGCTGCTACACACAATATGGCCGCCGAGTGATCCAGGAATGAGCCCCTGAGACATGCACGAGCACGCCTACACTATTCCTGCATGGACACCACTGCTATATGCTAATTACCTCATCTGGTGGTGAAAACCATGCAGATGAGGTGAATTAGCGATCCAGGAAGCAGGCTGGCATATGTGCAGGAATAGTGTAACCTGCAGAAATGTTTTTGGTTACTAACTGAATACATTTCTGCAAATTACAAAATGGAGGCATGACAGCTTGAAAGAAAGCATGTATTCAATGTAGTAGGCATGCCAATGGCCAAATATATGGCCATTGGCATGAGAAATAGTTACAAAATTATAAAAAACAACTTTATTTTTTTTTGGCTGATCTCAGCCATTTAAGCATAGGGCAGTGATGCGCAAATGGGATTGGCCCGAAAATAAGGAAAAAAGGTGGAAATAAGCTTTTAAACTCAAATCAGCATTTTGCCATAATAGTCAATGGCATGCACAAAACAACAATACCAGGGAATAGTGGTTGCTAAGGGGGAAGGCTCAGTGTGAGGGTGGTAACTATGAATTAGCATTCAGTTTTATGCAAATGAAGGAATTGATACTGAATCACAGATTTCTTTTCAGTGTTAGCTTGCACCTAACTGTGTAGGCTTAGCAACACCATTGTATAAGTCTAAGACGGGAATGACCTCATAAGGGGGACTGTCATGCATTCTGTAAGCTTACTGGAGCTCTTTGGCCCGTGTTTGCCCTTAGCTACGCACAGCTAAGGAAGGGGGTGTGTTTGAGGCTGCCTAGCTGTGTTTATATTGCCTAAATAGGTGTGTGCGCCACGCACTGGGTTTTAAACAAAAAAATAAATAAATAAAACAGGAAATAGCAACTATTTTCAATTCTCAGCACTGGGTATGCGCTCCGTGCCTCAGAGTTTAACCAGGAAGGTAATGGGAAGGGAAAACAGCAGTAGGAAGGCAATCAAGGAGAACTAGCATAGCTGGCAGGTGAAATTTATCAAAATCAGCCAATTACACATGGAACAGCCAAGCACATTACTATAAACTATGCAAACACCTTCCAGTCTGGTTTTTCCCACAAACTCTACACCACAGGTGTACACAGATGGGTAAATTTTACCTGACAAAACTAACAAAATGTTAGGGGCTGCTGTCGCTCTCATACATCAATATGTGCAAGAGGCTGAGGGTGGTGAGGATGTGAATGCTGGCAGCCATCTCACAGTGAGGAGAAAGAGAAGAGTACCCAGGGTAACCTACCAGGGGCTACATGAGCTGAAGATAGTGGAGTGGTATAGGGTGGACAGGGACATTCTACAGCAAATTGTTGAGCTGTGCCAGCCACATCTCACACACAGAACAGAGGGGAAACCATCCCAGTGGATACCAAAGTATGTGTAGGCTTAAGAATACTAGCCACAGGTACCTTCCAAAGGGCAACTGGGGATATCATGGGGATCTCAGAGGCATCAGCATCCAGGCTACTCCACCAGTTCCGGATGCCATGTTAGCACATCCTGGTGAGTACATATATTTCCTCAACACCCATGAGGCGTTGACCAGCAATATGCATCTCTTCCACCAAATAGCAGAATAACCTGAGGTAGTGGGTGCTATAGACTGCATGCACACACAGATCAAAGCATCACCCAGTGAGCGGGGTAGGGTCTATGTAAACTGCAAGGGCTTCCCCTCCATCAACTGTCAGGTCATGTGCGATGCCCAGGGCATTATCTTGAATGTGTGTGCTGGCAGTTGTGGAAGCTATCATGACTCCGACATCTGGCATATGACACAACTGTGCTAGTCATTTGCCAGTGGGGATATCCCATACGACCATCCAGTGGGGAATGCTGGTTACGCACTGGAGCCATGGCTGATGACACCCCTCAGAAATGCACACACACTTGAACAAGAACTCCATAATGAGGCACACAAACAAACCAGAATCATAATAGAACATGTGTTTGGGATGCTCAAGTCACAGTTTCACTGCCTGGACATATCCGGTGGAGCCTTGCAGTACACTCCAGCTACATGTACACAAATGTTCATAGTATGTCCCATGCTACACAATATGATCCTGTGGAAACAGCTGCAGCAGGAATAGCACAGGGCAAGGCCACACAGCTCCCCCACCATTGTCAAGGCCATCACAGGCACAGAGAGACTCGGAGGAGGAACTACCTAAGCCTGCCTATGTAGGCAGAAGGAGGTGTGCCCAGTATGCCCAGACCTTGGAAAAGAGGCAACGCATAGCATATACACTGACACTGTAGGGACCCAGGGAATGACACCTCTCTCTGACTCGCACATACAGTAAAAGGGATGCCAAGCATGACACTACCTGTGCTTTACCATGTATAGAGAGTGTACTATGTGCTTCCGACATAGTCAGCCCTCCAGCACCGTCCTCAATACTGGCACAGCCTCAAGGTAAGTCACTCTTTCTATCAATTGTTGAATGGAGTAGTATGTTCTGATAGTTGTATCTATGGTATGTACGTGAGCATGCAAGGGAATCGGATGGCTGAATGGGATGGCAGCAGATAGTGGACACCTATATGGGCAACATGAAATCCATAACAAATACCGGTGTCAACATAGTAGGCAGTACTAGACAAGGTGACAAATCCCACTGCAGTGCATGTGGTGGCCCAAATGTGTGTCCATAGGACACACACATGCATGTCAGTGAGGCTCACATACCCTTCACCAGCCTCAGCCAGCAGGACAGGTGTAGATGGCCATAAAGAAAGGCTTGGCTAAGGCCTCTGATTGATGGCTATGGTTAACAGCCCCCCTCCAGACGTACACAGACAGATTACAACAGGTCTGGCATTTGTATGTTAGTTCTGAAGAGTAAGAAGTCTGAAACTGAAATGTGGGTCAATAAAACCTAAGATCTGTGCTCTACTGATATGCCTCCAGTCTGCAGGATAGATCAGAATATAAAATGAAATGGAAGCCAACAGAGTACCTGAAATAACAGTACAGTCATAGCAAATGTTTAAAGTTGTCAAGGTGTGCCCCCCCACAATCCTATGTAGAAATACAGTAACATGTAAGTGTGAGGTGTAATAACAGTGGAGCACAGATTACCCGAGCTGGCTCAATCTACAGGATAGATTGTTGCATGTGTACAATATGTAGGGGTCCGTGTGTTAGGTTATTGTGTGTTCAATATTACCTGGAAGTGGTCAGCATGTAGGCATTGAGGGTTGTGTCTTGGTAGCCTATGGTCAGTACTGTGGATGACCGGGCCTTGTTCCAACAACTGCAGTGCCAACCACAATGCTTCTCAGCAATACCCATGTCAGCAGTAGTCCATACTCACTGTCCAGATGTCAGTATCTGTCACTGTCTGAAAGATCGATGTGCCATGAATGTGGGCCCATACATACACACAGTACACAGGTGGAAGTACCCTAGACAGACTACATAAACTATAACTGTCAACTGCACACAACTTTGGAATTGTACATACGGGTTAGCAGCACATTAGTTGTCTATGTAGTATGGAATACTGATGTAGTCTGGCCAATCACTGGCAGACCACAAAAGGCATAGTTATGAAGTAATGAGAGACTGCCTATGTCCCCACACAAGGCAGCATAAGGGGAATGTCCCATGTATATCTGTGAGTCAGCTGCAAGTAGTGTCCATATCACACATGCACTCAGCTCACCCTGCCATCAGCCACAGGTTATCACAGGTCATATCCTTGCTGTTGGGAATGAGTACAGTATGACCCCACTTCTGTATGGGAATACCCACAGAATGCAGCATGCTGAAGATGTGTCTCATGCAGGTGTGTCCCTAGCTGTAAGCAACACCCTGCCAGCATCCAGCCCAATGGATTAATATGGACAGGAACTATTTCCATTAAAACCTCACAAACTTACTCTGTCACCCCAGGGGAATCCACTGGCTCACAGCCTGGGACTGTAGGAGTGACAGAATGCACTGGCCTGCTATAGATGGCTTGCATCACTACCAAATGGCCTACAGTCCTCTGTTAAAGGCTTGTGCCTCACCCGTTGTGCCAATGTATGGTATCTCATTGGGTCCCAGCTAACAACATAACACAGTCAACAGAACACAAATGTAAGGCCATGTTGAGAAATCCACGTAACATGCCCACCATGGCCTACTGCATGAACTGTGGACCAACTCCTAAATACTGCTGGGATGAAGGGCCAACTATAGGAATACTTTGCAGATATCACTCGCATAATGTTAGGAAGAGGATAGAATAACAGAGTGGGGGGGTGTAGAAGCATGGACGTCATAGAGTTTGTGAAGTCTAAAACTCTGATGTGTGCCCATGCTACCCCTGCCTGCAAACCCAGTAATGGGTGGCTACAAACCTGCTTGTAAACCACAATGTGAAGTGGAACTGACCAGATATATGATCCCTGTCTCTGGGTAACGTAGGTGAACCCGTATAGCTGAGAGGTATGGCCACAGCAGGGTATGGCCATTTTGTTACATCGATATATGTACAAGAAGGGGATCCTCAACCACCATAGTACCAAGGTGATGGACCATTTACACAGACCCATCAGCAAGTGTCTGCAGCTACCCCTCCAGAATGGCATGAGTGTGCAAGAATATGTAGGCTGCATACCACAATACTGGACACAGCTTCATTCATCTTGTATTTCCCAGGAAATAACTGTGAGCAAATAAGTATATCTGTCAATAGTTGTTGACATAATACATCACAGTGTAAAACAGTGCATATGTCTGGATATCGCTGGCAACACCAACCATGTAACACAAGAAGCACAGACAGCAATAGTTGCAGTATCCCACTATTTGTCGCCCATTGTGACTCCATATTGTCAACCTATCTACAGATATCCTGCAGAAACAGGTTGCTAGCTGTAGGTGTAGAACACCAAACCCTGGACTGGAGTACAACCCTATCTGGAATTAATTCACACACTCAATACAGAAGGTCATACTTGGCATGGTCCTATACTTAGAGAAATAAAGCCCATGTCTGACAACACAGTGGACTATACATATTTGTCATTCGCAGATGTCTGTGCACACACACTAAATTGTACACCATTCATGCTTTGCACACACAATGGATAGGAATACTCACACATATCAAAGGCCAACACACTATAATATGTCAAACATGCACACACAAAGATGTGGGGAAGAGAGAGACAGACAGTGACAGATTTCCATTATGACGCCTGTCCCACCCACCAAACATCCAATTGGCCGATATCACATGATGTGCTGATGTCAATTACTGTAGACATTCCTTTTGGTAGCCCTCAGCCCAATAGTGTCTGTGGTGCTTGTGATAAGTGTGTAACATGATAGTACCAATCAGTATTCATTTAGCATTTGTATACCCAGTCCTGTCAAATGTAAAGTTGTGTGTGACTGAGTGTGTGTGTGTGTGTGTGTGTGTGTGTGTGTGTGTGTGTGTGTGTGTGTGTGTGTGTTTCCAGAGGAATGATTCATGGCCCATTCACACACACTGCACTTCCCATTTCCCATGTTAGCACTCCTGCTGATGGCCTTGAAATAATCCTTTGGCCAAATCTCAGCCCTATAAGCCATGTGGGCCTTGTGATATGTGTACAATACTGTACTGTAGAAAATTAGTTAGGTAGGAGTTCTAATCCCAGAAATGGCAACTGTGAAACTCTGTGTGTGTGTGAAGGTGAATGATTTTGAGGCCATTCACACTCACTGCACCTCCCACTGCCCTACTTTAGCATGCCTGCTGTCAGTCACCTTGAAATAACCCTTTGGCCAAGTGGCATCCCTATAAGCTCTGTGGTGCTTGTGATAACTGCATAATACTATAGTACAGCATACTAGTTAGGTAGGAGTTTTAATCTCAGACATAGCAACTGTGAAACTGTGTGTGTTTGTGTAAGAGAGAGTGTGTGTGTCTTTGATAATACCTGATTTTATGGACATTCACTCTTACTACTCTCCCCTTACCCCTCCTTTAGCACTGCTGCTGATGTTACTCACCTTCAATGATACCTTTGGACAGCTCTACAGCATATAAGGTCCATGGTGCTTGCGATAACTGTGTAATACTATGGTGTAGCATACTATGTAGGTAGGAGCACTAATCCCAGACATGGCAATTGTGAAACTGTGTGTGTTTGTGTGAGAGAGTGTGTATGCCTTTGATGATACCTGATTTTATGGACATTCACACTTACTACTCTCTCCTTACCCCTCCTTTAGCACTGCTGCTGATGTTACTCACCTTCAAAGATAGCTTGGTACAGCTCTCCAACATTTAAGCTCCATGGCACATGTCATAAATGTGGAACAATGTAGTAGCAATAACAACATAGATATGGGTTAGAATCCCATCTGCGGCAGGTGTTTGTGTGTGTACATATGTATGTCTGTACCTCAAAGATTTGGGCCCCATTTACACCCAGTACACGTGTCAGTGCCTGACGTTAGCAGTCCTACAGATATCCACCTTAGAAGTACCTGTTGCCAATCCTAAACCATGTAAGGTCAGTGGTGCAAGTGGTAATTGCGTAACATAATGGTCCAAAAAGATTGTTCGATAGAAGTTTGAATCTCACCTCTGGTAACTGTGTGTGTAGGGTAAAATTATTTTTGGGATATCTCACCCATTACATCACCAAATGCCAGTATTTACAAGGGCTGGTGACATTTCTCACCTTCGAAGTAACTTGGGGAAACATCCATCCTATAAGCTCCGTGTAGCTAGGTAGGGGTTTGAATCTCAGTACTGACAAGTGTGTGTGTGAGTGTGTGTGTGTGTGTGTGTGTGTGAGAGTGTGTGTCTGTGTGGAGATGAATGATTTTAAGGCCATTCACACTCACTACACCTCCCATTGCCCTACTATAGCATGCCTGCTGATGTCAGTCACCTTGAAATAACCCTTTGGCCAAATTTAAATCCTATAAGCTCTGTGGCGCTTGTGATAACTGCATAATACTGTAATGTAACAAACTAGTTAGGTCCTGGCAACTGTGATAATGTTTGTGTAAGAGACTGTGTGTGTGTCTTTGTTGACACCTGATTTTGTGGACATTCACACTTACTACACCTCCCTTATCCCTCCTTTAGCACTGCTGCTGATGTCACTCACCTTCAAATATAGCTTTGGACAGCTCTCCAGCATGTAAGCTCCATGGCGTGTGCGATAACTATGTAACACTGTAATAGCAATACATAGCCAGGTAGGGGGTTGAAACTCAGTACTGGTAAGAGTGTGTGTGTGTGTGTGTGTGTGTGTGTGTGTGTGTGTGTGTGTGTGTGTGTGTGTGTGTGTGTGTGTGTGTGTGTGTGTGATCAGTATTCTGTGTGGGTGTTGGGGTAATTGTGTAATGATAGGGTCCATTGCAGTGTGGGTTTTGCTACATTATTATACTGAGAACCTATATGTCTCAATGTCCACATTACAAGGCCAACAGTTGTCAAACACTGTAGAGGTTGTTGTAGACAATCCAATGCCATAAATGTGTACTGCCATGTGCAATTACTATGTGACAGTATGAATTAGTAAACAATATAGGCAACCGTTAAAACACCCAGAGACCACTCTCCACCCACGGTTCATACATAAACATGCTTGGCGCTTTCTCTCTTCCTGTCTTCCTTTCTCTCTGTCTCTCTGTCTGTCTCTCTCTCTCTTTCTCTCTCCCCCCCCTTCTCTGGTAGATGTGAAAAAAATACATCTGTTTTGCATAGGCAGCAGCTTGCCTTTTGTAGGTAATGCTCATGATCAGCTGATGGCTTGTGCACGAATTGGAGTCCCCCACTTGCTAACTGCATGTGGAACAGCTGTGGTATCATTCCTATAGCCAATTGCATGGAAAAACACTCCTATAACTAAGCACTTCATGTGGGTGTTGGCCCTTTTCCTTCACTGTGAGCTGGATGTCATGTGTGTGCCTGACAAACAGCATCACAGAGGGTAGTTGGAAATACCTCTTACAACAAACACTGTGAAGACAGGCCAACAAACTGGATGGGGATGTTGCAGACATGGGGACAGAATGTAAGTATTGCTGTTCTACATTTGAAGTAATGTTGGTTTAACAGGGTTTGTGTGGATATGGCTGTTCTGCATGATTTAAAGTCTGGCATGACAGTGTTATGTGGTTGAGGAAACTTTCACCTGTAGGGCTATCTGCAGACTGGTCAGAGTTTGGAGTCTTAGATGTGGTGTGTTACTCACACATTTTCTGTCTTTATAAATGCAGTAGCATACTCTGATTATAGGATCAGTAAATGATGACATTCATGTGTATTACTGACTTCATATCCCTCAGAAAAGGTATGTCAAAACAAACCCTGTTACACCAGAAATGTTCTCAGTTTATTACAGCAATGTCAATATTGGCTGTATGTTTGTGCCTCTGCCCCCCCAAGTCTGTCACCCTTTGTCCATATGGCATGCAGTAAGAGGTGCATATATACAGTATATCATTATTTACTGACATCATTTCTGATATCAAGCCAGTGATACATCAGACTGCCAGACATGTTATGTATAGGAGGCCTTATATTTGATGACAAAACTTGGACATTCTGTTGTAGTCTGTACAGTAGTGAGGTCTGTGTACTTATGGTGATTGTTGACAGAGTGTCAGTATTGTGTAGCAGTGTATTGCGAATATGTTATTTGGCCTGTGTACAGACTGGGGTAGATGTCAGTGTTCTTGGTCCTGTTCTATCTGTCGTTGCATGCTGTTCCAGTTTCTGGTACCCTATCAGCGTATATGTTTGTAGGGCCAGACTGAGACATGTCCCATACTACAGTCAGACATCAGACAACATTGTGAATTGGGCCAGTATATGTAGGGTTAGTGTGTGAGTGGAAAATATGAGGATGGTTTTGTTCACACAGTCCATATACTGTACTATTAATTAGGCTTACCATAATGTGACTGTGTTGAGAATGGTTGTGGGAATGCACTTTCACACGGTGTCTGTTACTCTGTGCTGTTACATGCCTGTAGTACCTGCTATATTTGAATTAAATGTATATTGCCCCATAGGAAAACTGGGTTAGTGTTGTGACAGTCTGCCTGTAGTTTAGACAGTGCTTGGTGGCATGCATAGCAACTCAGTATAATTACTTAGTGTGATGTTATGTCCAGATGTTTGTCAGATGTACTGTTGCCTGGCCACCATACATGTTGTGTATTTCTGAAAAAGCAGTGGGATGCTGTGAAGATGTATGCCACTAACTAGTGGGAAGTATGTGGGCTTGGGACCTCTGCTCCTCCAGTTAATATGTGTTAGGACAGACAGGAGGGTGTGAATGCATCTAGCATTTGTGATATATCCCCATTTTCATGGCTGTAAACATCCCCTTTGTCAGGCTTGGTCCACACGTCTTGCACTTAGGAGTTCTGTGTATACCTCTCTACTGACCAGATTGTTTCAGGCTGTCCACATTTATTGGTCATATTTCTGCTGTATTCCACAAGATCAATACTGTGATTTGTGTGGTACTCCACTATGATGATTTTATGATGTCTGTCAGTAACTGATGGTGTACATGACAGTTTCAGAAGAGCCTTCCTACACAACATGTCTGTTGACACAACCTCTGTTACTGTAGCAACATTCTACATTTATAATGGCAATACTCACATTACGTTCCCTTGCACTAAGAGGTTGAGAGTTATGGTGCTGAGGTATGACTCCATTACATATTATGGGGATATGTTTTTTATATATATATATATATGGGTCTACTTCATTTGATCGAAAGACCATTTGACCTAAACCCATTTGATCGAAATTTCATTTGATCGAAAATCAGTATTCAAGGCATAAAAGTGGGATTTCTCCCCCTCCCCAATGTCTTGTGACCCTGGAGTTGGTATATATAGTTAGGGTGTGTGTGGGGGGCAGAGCCCCCCACATTGGGGAGGTGTGAAAGGTGAAGCCCCCCACCTAGTTTCCGTTAAAAGAAGAAAATAACACAAAAAGTACAGATTTTAAATGAAAATAGGTGGGGGGCTTCAACCCCCACACCCCCAAAGCGGGGGGCTGCACCCCCTCACACCCCCTAGCTATATATACCAACTCCAGGGTCGCACACTATTGGGGAGGGGGACAAATCCCTGTTATTTGCCTTGAATACTGGTTTTCGATTAAATGAAATTTCGATTAAATGGGTTTAGTATATATATATATATATATCATATATATATATATATATATATATATATATATATATATATATATATATATATATATATATATATATATATATATATATATATATATATATATATGATATATATATATATATATATATATATATATATATACATATATATATATATATATATATATATATATATATATATATATATATATATATATATATATATATATATATATATATATATATATATATATATATATATATATATATATATATATATATATATATATATATATATATATATATATATCCATATCCTTGTTATGTGTAAACATGAGTGTTGTATATTTGTATATACCTTCTCAGATGTATCCCATCATATTTATCTGATATGTGTATATTTAGATATAAAAACATGACTGATTCAACACTATTTTCACTAACAAGTAAACAATTGTAGTAGTTAAAGCAGTTGTTCACTACTATTCAGTACGTATAAATGATATATTTAAAAAAGCAACAGACTTTTTTTACAGCTCGGATGGCTTAGTGGTTAAGTGCTGTGACTATAGTCTAGAGGATCCTGGGTTCAAGACCTGCAAGGGCTGTTTATTTTGTTGCTAGGCAGAACAAGGACTGTTGGCTACAGAGTGGTTAAGGTAGTTTTGAACAGCTTTAAGCAGGTTTGCATGGGTTTGTGCCATGGTAAGTGGGGCTAACCTACGGTTAAACGAAAATGCACTTACTCTGTGTAGGCTTCGTTTACCAGTGCGCAAATCTGCTTAGCATTTACATTTAAGCAATGCTTATACCTGCTAAGCACAGTTCAGCCCTTGTAACCAGTGATCACATTCCAGTCTGATAAAATGGCAGGGTAATGACATCTTTAATAAGTGTACTTAATTACATGTACATAACATGCTTCTTCGTGCTGTCATTACAGTAAAAAGGGGTGTGAGTATACTATATGGCACACCTGAGTATAGATGGCTAGTACCACAATATTTTCTGCTTGTATGTGTTTCATACATGGGTAGTATCCCAGGTTATATGCAGCCATTCGTGCATGTATTGTATCATTACATTATTACTTTTACCATTGCTTTTTCAAGTAAGAGTGGATTGCAGATTGTAGTACTGGAACCATACACCCCTGCATGCAAAGCTGGACTCTGAGTACTGACTATCGTGTTCTTGGTGTTTGAGCTGTATGTTTTTAAGTATCTCCTATTGCATATTGATCTGATATGTTGATATTAACTGTAGACTACTATGTGTTTAGGACATGTCATTGAAGACTGCTGTGATGTAGTAATGGCATACCTATCAGTGTCAGACATCCATCTGTCAAAACATTCATCCTAATGCATAACCTTTTGGCTATCTAATTTCTGTCTGTCCTCTGTATAGATGTGCAGATGTCAGGTATCCATCTTGGCAGCTTACAGGCAATCTTTGATTGACTGACACTGACATGTCTGCCCAGCTGTGTTATGAATGCTACAGCTAGGGAAACCCCACCTTGTATGCACCATATGCCATGGATACCTCAACCAGATTACCACAGTCAACAGAGCATGCTTGGGTACAGGTATCTAACCCAAACACTGGCCATGTTATGCAATATATGTTGCATACATGTCAATTGGAGCACCTTACTGGTCCTCTGCAAGAAAAAAAAAAACAGATGACTGGATGTTGAATTTAACTGTCATCCTGGAGATCACTCAAGTGGCCTCAGTTGATAGATGGACTGCTGACAAATGTCAGGTGGTATGATACCAGTGTACCCACATGCCCTACTCTTCTCATCTCTCTATGGACATTAGCCTAGTACACACCTAGGAACACCTGAACCTATGGACCTCAGTACTGACAAATGTGTCAGTGTGCATTACTGAGAATAACAGTGTCTGTGCATTTGTAAACTTGTAGTTGAAAATACTCTGAGGGCCTTCTCACCCACTACACCCCCCATTGCTATACATAGAAATGGCTGCTGTTGTAATTGACATTAAATATACCTTGTTACACTCTTCACCCTATGAGCTACCTGGAGCTTGCAATACCAGCTTAACACTGTTCTACAAATGGGTAGATAGGCGTGAGTTACCCCCTGAGTCCTGGCAAATGTGATTATGTGTGTGTGTGTGTGTGTGTGTGTGTATGTGTGTGTGTGTGTGTGTGTGTGTGTGTGTGTGTGTGTGTGTGTGTGTGTGTGTGCGCAATTGTGTGTGAGTGTGCATATTTGTAGGAGACAGCACTCTGAGGCCACATTCTCCAAATACAATAAACCTTGCCATACATTACAAGGGATGGTGATGTTGCTGACATTAGGAGAGCCATGACAAACCCTCTCCCTACTATCCCTGCGGCATGTGCAATAAATGCATGTCCCTGTAGTAGTACTGATTAGATAGCCAAGGGTTTGTATTGCTGTCCTGGTCAATGTGTGATTGTGGGTATGTCAGAGCATTATCATGGGTTTCAGTGAGTACAATATCCAATTTGGGGTGTGGGTGCTGGATATACTGGCTTTACACCATGGTACCCCAATAACATGTTCCAAGGTCCACTGTATGAGGACCGCTATCACCATTAACCATACAGGTAACTGATTACACTATCCAGCCTAATGATGCATGTGCTGTGTGCAAAAACTCTGTAACAGTGTGGACTCACTGGCAAGGTAGTTAGCACTGCTAAACCCAGGTCTGTCAAATATGTCTATGACTGTATGTGTTTGTCAATGTGTATATGACACTATGTCATACTATGTATTATTCATTAACACCCAGTACATCCCCCATTACCATACTGTACAAGGTTCTTCACTTAACAGGAAATTCGGGACACACCTCACCCTAAAAGCTCTGTGGTGTGTACAATTATGGCCAAACACATTAGTAGCAATAAGTACCTAGGTAGGGGTTCTACTCTCAGTGTTGCCAAGTAAGTGTGTGTGTATGTAAAGGAATCTACTTCAGTTTGCAGAAAATATATGTCTCAGGAAATCATTTGTCCGAGAACTAACTGGCAAAAGGTAACATTTCAAAGCAATAATCTTGTGGAAATTCATTCCATCAAAACTAGTAGTGGATGTGTAAATGCCCTCTTCCCCACTGTACAGCTGTACAGAGATACTGGAGTTGATATATATAGTTGGGTGTGGTTGGTGGTGGTACAGCCATCCACATTGGGGTTATTGTGCATACCCCCCGCTTAGTGCGCTGTTATACTGTACAGTGTATGTTAACAGGTTAAGTAGTGATTAATCACACTATGTGTGATTCTATGCCATTCCACACACCCCAAAGTGGGGGGCTGTATCTACCCACACCAGCACACCTATGTTTGCCAACTCCAGGATTGCACTACATTACGGAAGAGGACATATACCCTGCTAGTACCATTGTCAATGACATTAAACTGGCGGACTGATTATTTAGTGATGTGATGTTTTGGCAATTTGGTCTTGGTGGAATTACACAGGCCAAAATGAGTTCACTGCAAAATGAAGTACATCCATATGAACAGTATTCTCTGTGTATTGCATCAACACCAAAGCCTCTGTGTGTGTGTGTTATTCAGAAACATTTGGTGTGTGCCACCCAGTACACTTACCATTGTCCACTGTAGAAGAGCTGCTTATATCACCCATCATGCACTCATCTGTATACACCCCTCAGACCTATCAACCATGTGGCACATGCAGTAACAGTTATACAGACCTGTTACTTGTGTTCAGCTGTACCTGGGATATGACACAGTCAATATGTCATCACAGTGCCAGACCCCTTGTAGGAAAGGACAGCAGACCAACATCATCCTGACAGACACCTAGAGCACAAACAGAATACATTATGGAGACCACAGTCAGTCAGTGTTCATAACAGCTAATCATTCTGGCTGAAAACACGTTAAACAGCATTTACAGCATTACATTGCTAAACCTTTCACCCTGTGCATCAGAATCATATTAGCATGTCCCTGCATCGATAATATGGATGACAGGGATGTGGCACAGGTATCATCATATGCACAGGGTGTGTTGTGGGTTTGCCAGAGGCCTAGGCTGAGCTATTTGTTTGACATCATGTGTGTGGGTTAGGGGGTTCTTTATTAAATGGACTGTGCAGACGTGGTGTGTGCAGGTATGGAGGTGCCTTAGCTGTGTTGGTGATGTGTGTGTGCGTGTGTGTGCATGTGTGTGTGTGTGTGTGTGTGTGTGTGTGTGTGTGTGTGTGTGTGTGTGTGTGTGTATGTATGCACACATTTCTGCCATGTGGCTGCCCTATACAGGAGTTTGTTGAACAGCTGGAGACCATACATGACAGGGTGTACAGTTCACCATGTCTGGCTATGGACATGGGAACTGTGCCTGCCAGGGGTTGCACAAGCACTACCAAGCAGAAGCCCAGATATGGTACTCTCCCCTGATAATGACAATTGTCTGCTGGATCTTCATCCCTGTTGGGACTGGCCAGGACCATGTGCATGTGGCTTGCTGCATTGTGGTGTGGACAGCACCCTCCTGCAGTGCTGGTGCTGGTACTGCCACTACAGGAGCGGCCGTGAGTTGTTACACATCCACATAGACCTCCACCTTTTGGTGTTGCTGAGCTATGTCCATGTGGCCGATGCCCTACTCCCACCATATGCTCTACCACAGACACCACATGGTCGAGGATTCCCACCATCTCACCCAACCATCTATCCATGACCTCTGCAAAATAATGGTGGGCACCTGCAAGATTACTGATGTCACGTACAGCAGGAAGAGTAGCCATCTGGAGCTTCAGACTATCTCTGGCGTAACATTCCATACATGCCTGTGCCTCCATGATGGCCCGAAACATGCATTTGGTGACACCTGCTGTGGCACGTCTGCCTGGGGCATGATGGCCAGCAGTGCTCTTAAGAGCACCTCTGTACATCTGCCTGTATAGTACCTCACCAGTTATCTGGCTATGGCTGTTGTGTGCAGACACACTTGCTATAGTCACCACACTTTCCTGTCCCATGCCATTACCTGACAACTGTCCCTCATCTATGGCCACTGGTGATGGGGTATGTTTGGGCATTTTGACTGTGTACGGGGATGGGGTGGATAAAAGTGGGATGTCAACCCATGGCACAGATTCAGCCCCTGACAACCCTGCTTATACCTCACTATGCCTATCATCATTGTCAGAGTCTCTATGGACACTAACATCAGTTTGCCTTCAGGAGGGACCCTGACCCACCTTGCCACCTGTGAGGGGCAGACAAGAAATGTAAATTAAGACCTGTACATTATGGTTTATTTCTACACACACACACCCACACACACACACACACACACACACACACACACACACACACACACACACACACACACACACACACACACACAGACAAATATATTACACAGACCTCTCATTACACAACAGTCAACATGCATGATATATGGCACTCAAAAGCATGCACTGCAGCCATACTCAATCCTTGTTGCCAACATTATACATCTCTGTGATGCATGAGTTGTGTTAGTAGGTGATGCCCCTTCCCCTGGAACACACTGCACCCATGTACACAATATTGATGTGCACCTGTACAGCACACTGGCATGTACTGTGCACCATACCTCACAAGTGTACACATCATTTCTGAATGTGTATATGTGTGGCAGTTATGTTTTCTCTGTTGCTCACAGCCCTTATGTGTTTGTCTGACACATACCTGGGATGATATGAGGACTGATCTCAGTAATTAATGCCTGTCCTTTGATTTGCAGATCTCATCATCAGCAGTGTATGTATGTGCAATAATATCTGTTTACACTGACAACCTTCAAAGCTTAATGTGGATATGAGGAGTGTACACACCCTTGTTGACATGTCAGCCTCTTCTATGATATGCAATGGGGCCACAATACTGCATTTATTAACATTACACACACCTGATATGTGACATATGACCTGTGCAATCCAATGCAGTATCAAACAAATGTCTTAGTCGTGCAGATGCTGAATGAGATGCATACAATATGTGGTTTGCAAAAGTGTGCACACCCTTAGCACAATGGTTTGTTGAAGCACCTGTTAAGTGAACTACAGCAGTCACTATTCCTGGAAGGGGTATACTAGCATGGCCCATCATCACTTGCCATTATTTGGTCACTCGGTCCTACAAATGCCCCCAACTCTGCCAGATTGCAAGGTCAGCTCATGTGCACAGCCCTTGGAGGTCACACAGTGGCTTCACTATTGCTGTAGAGTCAGGGTTATGTCTGGCACAATTCATAATCTTCACTGTGTTCATATACAGCCATTATTCTCAAGCTTTGGATGTGTGCTTCAGTTCACTGTTATGTTTCAAGCTGACACCTTTCCCCATCCTCAACCTTATTGTAGATGCTTGATAACTACGAGTCACACAAGTGTTATTTTGTAGTGTTCCAAACTCCAAACACCATGTCTACTGGCCTAGTCCCAGCTAATGAACAGAAAACCTAAAGGTGTACACTGGCACAAGCAAGCTAAATACTGGGGATGGTGGCCCTGAGGTGGAATGAGGTGTTGCTTGTGCACCACATGTATCTTTATGAATACTGTCTGGTGGTTTGAGCCTTGGTCTCATGACACCATTACATATTGCAACACATGCCTTTGGGAGACTTGATGTTATGCTTATGCTACCTGTAGAGAGCCCTGGATGATGTATCATGTTGGACAACTCTTCAGTCTGATTACCCTAACCCACAGGCCACACTTATGCAGAATCCAGGCAATTGTTGACTCAGGTACTGCACAGGCAGTACTTGCTAGACATTCCTGCAAGTCCCTCAGTGTTGCTGCTTGTTTCTGGGCAGCCCCCATGACCAGTTTGCAACATGTTTTATCATCTGTTTTGGATGGGCATCTGTTTATTTTCTACATCAATGTTGACCCATACTTCATGCATATATGCATGACTGTTTGCATTGTTTGCCATAGTATATGCAATGGTGAGGTAAGGCTGATTTTCCCAATCCTGAATGCTACCTTTTGGATATGGGATCCATTTATGGTTTGGAAGATGTGTCCAAGCCACGGCTGCCTATATTGCATGTGAGTGGGCAAATGCCATGGACATACTTCTTGGACAGCAGACCATTACTTGGTGTGATATTGAGGCCCTGTACTTGATGGAAGGTGTATACTCAAGAAGAGTAAATGCTGTCAGTACATCACAAGCTGCTTCCACAGTATGTTATTTGGAGTGTGTGCACACATATGCTTCCAGTGTTTGTTAAGGTATTCATTCCCCATATTGGTTGTCCTAACATAAGATTCCATGTTAGGATCACATTACAGGTTGTAAAAGTTGCGGAATGTGGTATTGTGGTTTTCTGTTGTTTATATCAGGAGCAGGTACCATTGTAATACTGGTGTATACACTGTTGTAGCCACTGTATAAGGGTAATGTTTCAGACATGTCCCTACTGTAGGCCATTTGTCCCACCATTATGTTCATCTCTGTCCACGCATCTTGCACTGACAGGTTGCTAGGTATATTGCAGGACTCTTACATACCCTTCAGATATGCCACCATGGTGACCACTGTGATGCAGTGCAGTTAACACCAACAATAAGTGAACATGTACAGCATGTATTATGGGTAGGTGTGTTAAATGTGTGCATAGCAAATAGCATGGCCATAACATATTCGGTGTATTGGCAAACCTGAACAAAACAACTCCATACTCACCAGCTATAGGCTGCTGCCCCAGCTGTATACCAGAGAGACCTAAATAGTTGCATGAGAAAAGTAATGTCAGTAGCCACACCTGTGGCGTTGTACAGGGTGGGAGCAGCATTTCAGCATATTGCAGTACAAACCCACAATACTAGTGATTATGCACATCTGTTCATTACTACATTGCAGAAATAGACTATCTTATCTAACATATGCATGTAGATACTTTGCAGATGAAAGTGGATAAGCAACAGTGGTCTAGTAATGTGCCCTGCGGCCTTACCTGTATGCTCCTTGTCCATGGTGTGGGTGGGACCCACCTACACAATGCTGTCTTCAGCCTGCTGGCTTGGCTGGTGGGCGGGTACCCCAAGGCTGGCGAGGAGTTCCTCAGCATGTGTCAGTGGGGACTGGATGGCATGACTCCCACCTGTGGCTAGCTGATCCCTCCTAACTGCAGCAGCACACTGACAGGTGTGGCAGATCAGATCTGTGCATTGATGCCGCACCTGCTCATAATTTCGGTTGTGCAGGCCGACATCGTTTACACTGTGGATGAACTCGTTCCACAGGGCAGTCCTCTCCTGCAGATCCTGGGCCCTGTGGCTGAATAGGATGGCATGATGCATGATGAGGTATTGGATGATTGCATCGTTTTCCAGGTTTGTGAATGTGGGCAGACATTCCAGGTACATTGTACTTGGAAGACATAAATAGGAGAAAAGGTCACAAGACCTCATATGGATGTCCATGTGCACATCAACAGTGGATATTACTTGCAAATAATCCAGACTATACCATAACACTGTAAGCTATCATGGTTTGACATCTTGCATTACACTCCTAACCCTGACCTGTCCAGTTCCACCAATGTTGGACACTTAATGGCATAATCCACTATTCACCATTCATTTCTGTGTAGAGGGATGACAGTGGCCATATTCCATGTGGATGATGTGTATGGTGGCATGTATGTGTTTGACTGTACTTTGTGATGGAATTGTGAGCACATGCCTATGTTCATGTAGAAGGCAAACTGTGATGTCCTCATGCCTCATGGAGTCTTGCTGTTGTTGCCATCATTTGGAATTATGTCCGTGGTCACCACTGATGTGGGCAGGAGTGTGGTTGATGTGCATATCCCCCTGTACTAATGTTGTGGACAGGGTTCCACTGTTCCCACCTATCCTGTCTGATGCAGGTTGCCTGTATCCATGGCATGTATGTATGAGGTGTGCTTTAGCTCCAGTGCAGGTTGACTTGTGTTAATGGCTCTGAGACTGTGTACACATGTGGAGACATGTTTGCAATTGGCCTTAGTGGTTTGGATATGATTGATTTCCAGTCATAGTCAGCCTTACAGGAAGTCACATGTGAACCTACATGCTTGCTCAGATATAGGTGCACTTGCTTCCAAGTTGTGGGCTGCACCTATGTGTCACTGAACAGCCACTATAGCCACCTATTATATGCTTTGTGTCTTGATACTGTCCCCCAAGGGGGATTACTCTATCATTGGTTGAGGATGGTTGTACAGATAAGGTACTGCTGATTCCATATAGCTACAGTGGATATGAAGTGTACACACCACTGTTACAATGCATGGTACTTGTGCAATTGGAACATGAACCAACAAAAGCACATGTCAACACAATCCCCACCTGTGGTGTGTCCTATAGCCTGCTCAATTCAATAGGGAACATAACAACCTGTCCTGTGGAAACATATGGGAAATAATACACAGTACAGTAAGCCAGATGAATGTGTGTGCACACCCTTACACTGATATGTTGTGTAAACACCTGCTGAGATAATTACAGCATCCATTTGTCTTGGTTTGTACTCTAACATCATATCACATCTTCACTTAGCAATGGTTGCTCACCTTCCATGAAACAGCTTTGTTTCTTTTTCAATAGAATTGTACAAGTTATGGGTCACATTTGAGGTGAGAAACATTTTGAAATGACTTTCTGTGGTCTCATTGGCATACAGCACACAGACCTGGCATTCCAACAGGGGTGTATACACTTTGATATCCAGTATATATGGGTGTTGATATAGCTGTTAGTGGTAGGCATGGACAGTGGGTCATAACACAGTTGTACACTTCTCTGATTACTACGTGATAAGCATGCCTACTGTAATACTCATATCAGTGTCATGGCAATGCAACAATCAGCAGCAGTACACATTTTATTTTGTTGTATGCAGTGACAGTGATATTACACACATGTGCAACATGTACATCCTATTTTCCAGACTGCTTATGACCCATGTTATTACT